>NW_026927204.1:80000-165000 GCF_032062105.1 Saccostrea cuccullata | reverse complement strand
GCATGCTTACTCTATTTACTTACTTACATGCTTACTGAGGTTGATCAGAGTAACAGAGAAAATGCACTTCCACTTTATAACAAGTTTTGCACCTCATCCCAAAGGAACCACTGACCCTGGGGCTACATATTTCAAAATTTTGCAAATTTTATCATAAAATGGTTGATTAATACCAAAGAGTCGATTTCAAAGCATTAATTTATTTTCAGACTATGTAACCACCCCCCCCCCCACCCAGGGGGGGGGCATAAAAAATAACCATTTTGCTAGATGCACCTTTCTTCATCATAAATATATATACTTGGATCATTGGCATACCAGGAGCAAAGGAAGAGATTTTCAAAGAATAAAATAAATTTTCACTATGTAATCAAGAGAGCTCCGCCCTAACACCATAATACTGACCCTGGGGCCATAAAATTCAAAATTTTGGAAGAGACACTCTTGCTCATCATAACTATGTGCTTAGTTAGTTTATTTAATACCCAGAAGCAGAAAAGATTTTCAAAGAATACATGCATTTTCACTATATAATCAATAGAGCGCCGCCTTAAACACCAGAACCCCTCACCCTGGGGTAAAAAAATTCACAATAATGGAAGAGGCATGCTTGCTCATCATAACTATGTCCTTAGTTAATTTATTTAATACCCAGAAGCAGAGAAGAATATTTTTAAAGAATAAATGCATTTTCACTATATAATCAATAGAGCCCCGCCCTAACACCAGAACCCCTGGCCCTGGGGCCATAAAATTCACATTATTGGAAGAGACACTCTTCCTCATCATAACTATGACATTAGTTAGTTTATTTAATACCCAAGAGCAGAGAAGAATATTTTCAAAAAAATAATGCATTTTCACAATATAATCTATATAGCCCCTCCCTAGCACTAGAACCCCTGACCATGGGGCCATAAAATTCACAATTTTGGAAGAGGCACACTTGCTCATCATAACTACGTGCTTTTAAGTTTATTTATTACCCAGAAGCGGAGAAGAAAATTTTCAAAGAAATAATGCAGTTTCACTATATAATCAATAGAGCCCCGCCCTAAAACCAGAACCCCTGACCCCAGGGCCATAAAATTCACAATTTTTTAAGAGGCACTCTTGCTCATCATAACCTTGTACTTAGTTAGTTTATTAAATATCCAGAAGGAGAGAAGAAGATTTTTAAAGAAATAATGCATTTTCACTATATAATCTATATAGCCTTGCCCTAGCACTAGAACCCCTGACGCTGGGGCCATGAATTTCACAATTTTGGTAGAAGACTCAATGCTCAATACATTCATGCCAACAGTTTGCCTGCTTGATGTCCAGGAGTAAAGAAGAAGATTTTTAAAGATTGCAATAATTTTAGTGGTTTTGGCCCAACCCCCCAGGCCCCAGGGGGGCAGGGACCATAAAATTCATAATTTATGTTCCCCTTCACCCATAGATGCTGTATACCAAATTTGGTTGAAATTGTTTCAGTGGTTTCAGAGAAGAAGCTGAAAATGTTCAAATGTTAACACACGAGGCACAATGGATGACGACGGACGAAAACGGATAGCAATTGGTGACCTCAGGTGACCTAATAAGGGGGGGGGGGGGTTCTGGAAGTTTAAACTACCAGCTTTCATTTGAACCAGTATGACTTTGTACTACCTGAGAAAGCCTCCATATCAATATTATTAAACATGGCATTTCTGTTCTTGGGAAAACAATTTCCTTGATATTTCTAGGCAAAACTTTGATCCCCTATTGTGTACCACTGTACCCAACCCCTACTTCCCATTCATGACTTGAACAAACACTATGTAAGGATGCTTGCATAAAGATGTGTGGCGTTGTGGTTCTTAAAAAGAAGAGTTAAACAAGAGGCCCACAGGCCTTATAGGTCAACTGAGTATTGTGTAACAACTTTCAAACGATTAAATTTGGTTTGTGTTTTAAACCAGAGGCCACGAAATTCACAATTCACAATTTTGAAAGAGGCACCATTGCGTATCATAATTATTAACTTAGCATGTTTACTCTATTTACTTAATACCCAGAGGTAGATCAGAGTAACAAAGAGAAAATGCACTTCCACTTTATACCCAGTTGTGCACCTCACCCCAAAGGAACTACTGACCCAGGGGCCACACATTTCAAAATTTTGCAAATTTTATCATAAAATGGTTGATTAATACCAAAGAGCAGACTTAAAAGCATTAATTTATTTTCAGACTATGTAACCCTCCCCCCCCCCCCCCCCCCCCCCCAGGGGGCATAAAAAACCACTTTGCTAGATGCACCTTTCATCATCATAAAAATATATACCTGGATCATTGGCATTAAACCCAGAAGCAAAGGAAAATATTTTTAAAGAATTAATGTATTTTTACTATATAATAAATAGAGCCCCGCCCTAACACCAGAACCCCTGACCCTGGGGCCATAAAATTCACAATTTTGGAAAAGGCACTATTGATCATCATAACTATGTACTTAGTTTATTTAATACCCAGAAGCAGAGAAGAAGATTTTCAAAGAATAATGCATTTTCACTATATAATTGATAGAGCCCTGCCCTAACACCAGAAGCCCTGACCCTGGGGACATAAAATTCACAATTTTATAGGAGGCACTCTTGCTCATCATAACTATGTACTAAGTTAGTTTATTTAATACCCAGAAGCAGAGAATAAGATTTTCAAAGAATTAATGCATTTTCACTATATAATTAAAGGCCCCTTCACAATTGGCGCACGAGCAGAAGCGACAAAAGATTCGTGCGACCGAATAATTTTGGTTAGGATCGCAAACTGTTGCCAAAATAATCGCATATGAAAAAAGTGTTCGTACGAAATTTGCAAGATTTAAAGCGACTGTTGTGCATTAAATCTTGCGTCTATATGCGACTGTTGTAGAATGAAAGCGAGTGTTGTAAGATAATGCGATAGGATTGCATGACTGATCAGGCAATCGGACGATTGAACGTGCCACAAAACGATTGGACGTGCGGTCCTCATGCGCTCATGCATTCCATAGTGCGAATGTTCGAGCGAGTCAGAGGGCCGGGTATATATACCACCCGTTTCCGACGCTCTTCAGTTGACATAATTAAGATGCTTATAATTATACACGGTATATATACCTGTTGCAAAGCATGGCAATTGAAGGTGATAAATCAAGCAATGATAGTAAAACGTTGCAAGATTACATGAGACATGTTGAACAACAGTCTCATGGTCGCAAAACACATGCAAAGACAGCTGTGATTCATCTTACAATCTTAAAAAATCGTGCATCACTCTTACGAGTACATAAAACATTGTAAGACGTTCGTACTAATTTTCGTGCGTTAAATTGCGATAATTTTGATCGCATTTGGTCGCGTCTGAATAGTGTGCATGTTGACTATTTTGAGGAGACTTGATGGGACCACTAAAACACATGCAATGAATGCGAGACATCGTACAACGTATGCGATAGCTCATGCGAAGCTAAAATTTTCCGATCGCAAAGTGTTGTAAAGTGCTTGTGTGCCAATTGTGAAAGGGCCTTAATAGAGCCCTGCCCTAACACCAGAAGCCCTGACCCTGGGGACATAAAATTCACAATTTTATAGTAGGCACTCTTGCTCATCATAACTATGTACTTAGTTAGTTTATTTAATACCCAGAAGCAGAGAATAAGATTTTCAAAGAATTAATGAATTTTCACTATATAATCAATAGAGCCCCGCCCTAACACTAAAACCCCTGACCCTGGGGCCATAAAATTCATAATTTTGGAAAAGGCACTCTTGCTCATCATAACTATGTACTTACTTAGTTTATTTAATACCCAGAAGCAGAGAAGAAGATTTTCAAAGAATAATGCATTTTCACTATATAATTAATAGAGCCCTGCCCTAACACCAGATGCCCTGACCCAGGGGCCATAAAATTCACAATTTTGGTAGAGGACTCAATGCTCATTACATTCATGCCAACAGTTTGCCTGCTTGATGTCCAGGAGTATAGAAGAAGATTTTTAAAGACTGCAATAATTTTAGTGGTTTTGGCCCCATCCCTCAGGCCCCAGGGGGCAGGGACCATGAAATTCAAAATTTTTGTTCCCCTTCACCTATAGATGCTGTATACCAAATTTGGTTGAAATTGTTTCAGTGGTTTTAGAGAAGAAGCTGAAAATGTTCAAATGTTAACACACAACGCACGACGACAGACGAAAACAGATAGCAATAGGTCAACTGAGTTACTCAGGTGACCTAAAAAATTCCAATCTATTCATTCCTATGGAAAGCTTTAATCGTCCATTGCGGCCCCACCCTACCCCTGGGGTCATGATTTGAACAAACTTGAATCTACACTACCTGAGGATGTTTTCACTTTTCCTCTTTCATCGTTCCTGGCCAAGGTGAGTGGTTCTTGAAAAGAAGATTTTCAAAGATTTTTTTCTATATATTCCTATGTAAATCTTTGATCATCAGTTGTGGCCCGGCCCTACACCCCGGGGTCATGATTTGAACAAATTTGAATCTACAATATCTGAGAATGCTTCCACATCAGTTTCATTTTCCCTAGCCCAGTGGTTCTGGAGAAGATGATTTTTAAAGATTTTTCCCTGATAATCCTATGTAAGTGGCTCTGCCATACCCCTGGGGACCATGATTTGAACAAATTTGAATCTACACTACCTGAGGATCCTTCCACGTGAGTTTCATCTTTCCTTGCCTATTGGTTCTGGAGAAGAAGATTTTTTCCAGAGTTTTCTATACAGTACCGACTGGACACAACCTAACAGGAAGCGAACCCCGGGTTCACTCTCTGGGTCCGCCTCGGGTTCGCATCCAAAGTGACCCCGTAGTGGACCCAGAGAGCGAACCCCAAATTCAGTAGCAGTGGCAGAGAGCGAACGCGCGTTCGGTATTTCTTTACATAGTTGTCAATCAGGATTAGCGATTAACCAATCAGCGCGTCAACCAATCAAAATAGCATATTGATCTGATGATTCGGATATAACATTGAACGTGCTGATTTAATTCGATATAAATCCAAACATTGTACATACAAGCAAAACGTGTGAATGTACATTGTTTATCTATTATGATAATTAAAATATTATTTTATATTTATTTATTTTGATTCTCCGAATTGTATTTTATATTTATATATTTATTATCTTTTTTTTTTATTAAAGAAATTAATAAATTATATATTTTAATTTTCTACGTAGAATGATACATGAATATTCTTTTAGTTTTTCTTTATACCAGTATTTAAAGTCCATTGATAAATAAATTGGGTAAATACATTAGTCAATGCATAAAAAAGGAAATCAATTATTGGTATTATAATTTTTACTGACAAAAAGAGGAGAGAAGAAAAATAGTTGGTCTTTGATAATTATTGTAAAATATCATTATCTCAAGCTACTAACAGTACAAAAATATTTACGTGCCTATTATTCAATTAACTTAATTCCACTTTCTCAATTTAACTTAATTCCACTTTCTCAATTTACATGTTCCTTTAAATTATTCAAAATTCACATCAAAATTATTGATCTTCTTAATTGGGCAAGAAAAAATTACATGTACGTCTTCCTGTATATTTTTTGAAAAAAAAAAATAGCTGCAGCAGGCTTATAGAAAACAATTCGAGTAGAAGATTGGGAGAACGACTCATGAAAAATTAAGAAAAAGTCACCAGGCTTTATCATTAAAATCTAGTCTAATGATGAGAGTTTACATGTACAGTTATGATCTCTCTCTCTCTCTCTTTGGTCTTTATGTTTCCTGTATTTGTTTATATCTAAATATTTAGAAATATTTTTTTAAATATAATTTTAAATTTCATTAATGTGTGTGTGTGAATTGGGGGGGGGGGGGGGGTATATTAATATATTCTAATCGGGTCGAGAGAACAATTATTATTTATCATTTTATTTTTTCCATTCTGATTAAAATCATACTCGCTCCATAATTCTGAGCATGATATAAATCTGATATAATTTCATTTTTTTTTTATATGTCTGGTAAATATTTATTAAGAACTTTTAATGTGTAACTACTATAAATGAAATCTAAATATATCACGTGTACAAAAGGTTAATTTATAGATGTGATATCATAATTCACGTGTTTGGCAAACATTTAAACTACAATTTAACAAAACTTAATGAATAACAAATATAATTTTAAACTATATGAGCATGAATTTGAAGGTATTCTGTTTTTGTTTTCATGTTATAACTAAAGAAAAATAGATGCCTAATAGCCCGCTGTGAAATAAGTTTGAATTTCTCGGGATCGAAATTCCAAGATCGGAGAAATCAAGGAAATCAATTATGCATCTAAATCTACGTCAAATGTACAGTTAAATTTTGGAAAATAATTCATCAATGTTCTCCATAATGTCACTATTTACATGTACAGTGTAAATGTATCGATCGCCGCATAAACAACAATGATCGATTCACAATCCCATTACTGTATTGGAATACACAAGGGGCAGGGCTTACTGGCGGCGAGATTAAAGTGGGATCCACTTCACGCATCAGTGCGCAAAGCGGTCCCAGAAAGGGAACGCCGTGTTCGCTCTAGCGGACCCAGAGCTGACCCCAAGCGAACCCAAAAACTCTGAAAGCGAACCCGAAGCGGACCCCGAGCAAACCCGGGAAGCGAACCCGGTGTCCGCTTCGGGTTTGCTCAGGTGTAAGGTTGTGTCCGGTCGGTACGTACTGTATATTCCTATGTAAAACTTTGATCAGCCATTGTGGCCCAGCCCTACACCCAGGGGTTATAATTTGAATAAACTTGAATCAAAAATACCTGAGGATGCTTTCACATGAGTTTGATCTTTCCTGGCACAGTGGTTCTGGAGAAGAAGATTTTTTAAGATTCTTCCTTTATAATCCTATATAAACCTGTGTTCAGCCATTATGGCCCCGTCCTACCCTCAGGGGTTATGATTTGAACAAACTTGAATCTACACTACCTGAGGATGCTTCCACATGAGTTTGATCTTTTCTGGCCCAGTGGTTCTGGAGAAGAAGATTTTTAAAGATTTTTCCTTTATAATCCTAATATATAAACCTAAGATCGTCCATTGTGGCCCCGCCCTACCCCCTGGGGTCATGATTTGAACGAACTTGAATCTACACTACCTAAAGATGCTTCCACATGAGGTATCATCTTTCCTGGCCCACTGGTTCTGGAGAAGAAGATTTTTAAAAGATGCCATTAATTTTTAATCAATTCATAATTATTTGGCCTTTATTTGAACAAACTTGAATCCCCTTCACCCAAGGATACTTTGTGGCAAGTTTGGTTGAAAATGGCCCAGTGGTTCTTGAGAAGATGAAAATGTGAAAAGTTTACGACAACGACAACAACAACAATTACTACAACAGACAACGGACAAATTTTGATCAGAAAAGCTCACTTTATACACAAAACAAAACAAGGTTTAAGAGGTTCAGTTGGTTTAATATTTAACATATCAATAATCCATAAAAAACATGAACACATAGAAAAAATATATACAGTAATGTAAATCTCAAAACTCATACTTGTCTGGCACTCTGGGGGCTACTCTTTACTTTCTCTACCTTTCCTTCCAACTCTTAACTGCGATCAATAAATAAAGCCACTCCAACCTGATCTCGAAACAATTAGACCCAATTCTGCCTAGAGCTGATCCCTAAAGGCAAGCACCAAAAACAACTCCGGGCTGATCCCAGGAGTGCACAATGCCTGGGGCTGATCCCGGCAGGCTACTAACAAAACAATCCTCTGGGCTGATCCCAAGAGGATGCTCAACAAGAAACACGCCTAGGGCTGATCCCTAGAGGCAAGCACAAATCGGCACTCCGGGCTGATCCCAGGAGTGATATGCCTGGGGCTGATCCCAGCAGGCCACGAAAACCTGACGGACCTTTGGTCTGATCCCGAGAGGATGTAAACAAGATACCTAGCCTTGGGCTGATCCCTAAAGGCTAAAGTAGAACCCACACTCCGGGCTGATCCAAGGAGTGCATCACGCCTGGGGCTGATCCCAGCAGGCTACATAACCAGACAAATACCTTCGAGTACAAACTATGGGCTAATCCCATTGTTTTGATGCATAAAATATAACCATTCTTATATACATGTACTACACTATACAATCGAAGTATTTAAACAGAACAAATCCACTTCAGACACACAAAATTTAAATATAAGTAATATTGGGGGCAAAATTCCCCAGGAATGAACGCTAATGAGCAGCCCCAAAGAGAGCCAAGGGCGCTGCAGGGGATGGAGGGTGGGTAGCTTCTGTACAATAGTCCGTGACTTCCAGGCTCCAACTGCAATTGCCAGACTCCCCCTCTAGGCATCAATGCCCCTGGCTACTCTTTTCTTACTGGTCTGAGTGAATCCAAAAAATACCCCATAAACAAAAACTATTTATAGAAACACATCCTGATTACATAAAAAAATAAAATGCAACAAATTTAGTTCAGTCACAAAGGCTAGAAAAGACAATTTGTGTATAAATAATAATTTAATGTCATTAAATATCAATTTATACACAAAACAAAACAAGGTTTAAGAGGTTCAGTTGGTTTAATATTTAACATATCAATAATCCATAAAAAACATGAACACATAGAAAAAATATATACAATAATGTAAATCTCAAAACTCATACTTGTCTGGCGCTCTGGGGGCTACTCTTTACTTTCTCTACCTTTCCTTCCAACTCTTAACTGCGATCAATAAATAAAGCCACTCCAACCTGATCTCGAAACAATTAGACCCAATTCTGCCTAGAGCTGATCCCTAAAGGCAAGCACCAAAAACAACTCCGGGCTGATCCCAGGAGTGCACAATGCCTGGGGCTGATCCCGGCAGGCTACTAACAAAACAATCCTCTGGGCTGATCCCAAGAGGATGCTCAACAAGAAACACGCCTAGGGCTGATCCCTAGAGGCAAGCACAAATCGGCACTCCGGGCTGATCCCAGGAGTGATATGCCTGGGGCTGATCCCAGCAGGCCACGAAAACCTGACGGACCTTTGGTCTGATCCCGAGAGGATGTAAACAAGATACCTAGCCTTGGGCTGATCCCTAAAGGCTAAAGTAGAACCCACACTCCGGGCTGATCCAAGGAGTGCATCACGCCTGGGGCTGATCCCAGCAGGCTACATAACCAGACAAATACCTTCGAGTACAAACTATGGGCTAATCCCATTGTTTTGATGCATAAAATATAACCATTCTTATATACATGTACTACACTATACAATCGAAGTATTTAAACAGAACAAATCCACTTCAGACACACAAAATTTAAATATAAGTAATATTGGGGGCAAAATTCCCCAGGAATGAATGCCAAATGAACGAAGTAATGAGTGAAGCCCCCAAGAGTATTAGCTCACTTAAGCCTTCAGCTCAGGTGAGCTAAAAATCTTGATGATTTTATTTATGTTCTGAAATACATCCACAAAACAGCTTCTGTCTTACTATTTTGCTAAAAAACAACCTTTCTTACATTTATTTTTATATTTAATGATAAAATTCTGTAGTCTTAGCATTTAGCCAATTATCGATATTACAAAAACATGCTGCAATACATTATTTTTTGTCACTGTTTTGCAATATCCCGAAATATCGATATTTTTGCTCAGCCCTATTCCCTATTGTGGCCCCGACCTTCCCCAGAGGATCATGATTGAACAATTTAGAATCTACCCTACCTTAGAATGATTCCACATAAGTTTCAGCTTTTCAGGCCCTGTGGTTCTTGAGAAGGAGATTTTTTAATGACCCCATCCTATTTTTGTCTTTTCTTGATTATTTCCCCTTGTGAGGAAACTTGGCCCTTCAATTTTAAAATTTAAACTCCCCTTCACCCAAGGATGCTTTGTACCAAGTTTGGTTAAAATTGGTTAAAATCCCCTATTGCCTGTAAAATATTTCGGATTCACTTCCTTTTCATCTTCATAAAGTACTCTCAATTAGATCCAAAATATAAAGTTAAGTCCATCGATCCTTTCAGACATGTCAACTTTAATAACAAAACTATACTTTTAACTGTACGTTTTGATACAAAGATTATTAGTGTTGAAGTCTCTACAATAATCACAGGACCTCAACTGTGTTATAACCAATAATACTCTCAAAGTGGAATGACAATATTCTTTTCATGATTTAAATTCAGCTTCTGTTAATCTTTTGTTTCTCTTTGTGTTATTTAAAGGAAATATTTTACTCATTATTTAAAGGAAATACAGTGAAATATCAGTATCTCGAAGTTGAGGGGACCTAGACAGGACTTCGAGATATTCGAGGGTTCGAGATATCTGAAGTTGTCTTCAAAAGTCGAATAAAAACTTTCCTGTTTTTCTTTTTCGTATATATCTTCATGCTTAACACTATCCTGTATTACCAAACATGTAGTCTTTATGGTAAAGACTCAAGCATATTCGCAATAAATATTAAGAAAAACAATGTTGTTGTTTTCTTTATCATGTATAATTGTAAAACAATTTAATATACACGCCTTATTGCATATACAGCGAATTTACATTTTCCAGGTCATGCTTACAAGGTCAAACGGGATGTATCATTAGCGTTATAGTTGAAGAACCCTCTCCGTAAGAAAAGAAAAAGACGAATTTTTTAAAAACATTATTTGCTGAAATTTGGTGCCAAGTGTTTTTTAGAGCACTAAAAAATAATCAGTATTCAAACTGTGTATTTTGAATATTATTAATAGCTTACATGCATTACATTACGAAGTACTACTAAGGAACATATAGTTTACGAAACTAACAATGCAAATGGTGGTCAAGGTTATTTATTTATACGCAGATATCAATCACTGTAAATTACGCACTGCAACTTAACTGTTTAAGTTAATGAAAAATCTTTGTGTTTTATGAATTTATGATTTTAATTATACAGAGCATATTATCAAATGCAATATCGGTAATAGTGTCTGTATTTAATTTCTGAGTTGCTGCGAAGTGGTTTGTTTTATCAGTCGTAGACTACCTCAAACACCCAAGCTGTCATACCAATTAACCTGTCACAGATACCAAACATGATCTTCGGGTTAATTAAGATTCCCCAAGTTTGAAGGTGTTAATAGCCACTGGCGAGAATGTGTGAAGTCATGACGCCAGGTGTGTTCAGTAGACCGAAAAATTCACTGCACTTCGAGATAAGCCAGGTAAAAAAGGGCTTGGGACTTTGAATATACTTCGATATAAGCGGGGTATTCAAGATTACCGTGTTCGAGATATCAGTAGTTTTTTAAATCATATATATAGAGAAAACGGCCGGGACCGGCGATCGACTTTGACATAAGCGGGGTATTCGAGATATCCCATGTTCAAGATACTGATATTTACCTGTATTTTAGTCATGTATTTCTACTTTAAAATTTTAAAATAAAAAATCTTGTTGAGAATAATTTATAAAGCGACAGAATCTTTGTCTATGAGTAATGTCAGGAAAGGCAAGAGATTTAACTCTGTAAAGAAGCATGTGTTTTGCGTTATTTGTAACAAGCAATAATTTACATTAAATTTAGTACATAATGAAAACCAACCTAGAAACATGAGGCCCATGGACCACATTGCTCACCTGAATAACTTTGGCCATGCTGTTCTTTATCAGATATACCCTGTGTAATTATCTATTGTGAACCTGCCCTATCCCAAGGGGTCATGATTTGAACAATTTAGAATCTGCACTGCCCCAGGATGCTTCCACATAAGTTTCAGCTTTTCTGGCCCAGTGGTTCTTAGGTTATGTTTAAACATTTTTCCAATATATTTCAATGCAAATTGATTCCCTATTGTGGCCTCCCTTTTGTTACAATTCAGTACCCATGAGCACTTACTTTGCCTGTAGAGCATTATTCAATCGGATTCCATCAGCTAGCCCACAAATCTGAATAAGATCATCTCGTGTCAGACGTAATATATCTCCACCTACAATACCAAAAAACAGCACTGAATATCTTATTTACAGAAAACCCTTGCGTTATGCTTTTAAATAATTTCTGATACTTTTAAGAACTGTCCAATAGGGACAAATACCCCCCGCTTGGTTTTTCAGAGGTGCCACTTCACAAATACTTTATGGATCTAGAGGTGCATGTTCACAATTTACTTACAAAAATTTGCAGTGAAATATAATTGCTCATTATATTTCTTAATGAACCAAACAAAGGTGCAAACAAAGGAAACATCAATACTAATACTAGTACATTGTAATTCCATTGTAACATTTTTTTTTTATTTCTGCATTAAAAAATATATATATATTGCAATTTTATATCAAATTCATTTTGAAAATAAGAGCTGGTCATCCAGTAATGAAGTGCTTTGACAGACAATAAATTACAATTAAGAGAATAAGAGAAGAGAGATCTTTAATTCTTGTGCCAAATTCCCAGGAGATTATAGATAACACATGCTTGATAAGAAGATGCCTTAACAACTTCCCACACCAAATTCATTAATTTATCTTTAACTGGATGCATGTCCAGTCATTATTCCCATGAGACAAATGAATTTACATTATCTTCTGTATAATGTAAAAACTGTTTTTAACACGATGATGTTTCTTTTTTTTTTTTTTTAGTTTTAATGAGTAGTTTTTAGCTGTAGTTCACATTTTTGTACAGATGTTCTAGATTCTATGTCTCAAACCTTATACATGAGCCCAAAATGAACAAGTCAATTAAAATGAAAAATAAAACCTGTAAAATGCGGAAAAATGAACAAATAAAGTTGAAAATTCCAGGTGCACACCTTCATATGGTGAATAATAAGTGTACAAATTTTCAGATAAATCCTCGCAATAGTTTCTGAGAAACGGTCTGCACAAAACCACAAAATAAAAATGAAAAAAAAACACCTGTAAAATTCAAAATAATCATCCAGTCAAGATAAAAATATCAGGTGCACACCTTCATGTGGTGAACAATAAGTGTACAAATTTTCGAACAAATCCTTTCAATAGTTTCTGAGTAATGGTCTGGACAAAATCTTGTCTACAGACAGATGGACAGCTAGAGGGACGGACAGACGGACATGGTGATTCCAATATACCCCCCTAAACTTCGTTTGCGGGGGGTATAATAATGACCACTATTGAAATAATTATTTCAATAGTGGTTGAGAGTGCATTTCAATAATAAACATAGGTTGCAACCACTTTTGAAATAATGTTCACTTTTGAAATGAAGATTTCAATAGTGATTAAAATATAGATTTCAAAAGTGATTGAAATATACCCTGGTAGATTTTAATAGAGCTTTAAACAATGATTCCAATAGATCTCAAAATTATTATTCTAATAGTTGCTGACAATACCAAAACCACATTGCAAGCTTCATAGAAGTATCCCAACTATTAAAACAAATATAATGGATGAATTGCACATTATTTTCTTACACAAGAAACTAATTTATTTAGTTAACCAGAAGTCTCTGTCGAGACTGAAGCTCTACTGGTTTGTACTTATAGCAAAGAAAGAGAAAAGTACTTAAGCAGTTGGAAATTGAAACTTTTCAACAGCAATAAATAGAATAATGATCCTTAATTAAGTCTCTTTATGTTCTTAGTGCAGTCTACTTGCATGCCACATTTATATTATAATCAGAATAAAATTGTATTTGGAGTAGCATTTTGAAAGAATTTCACAGAAATGTCTATTTTTAGTAACCACGGCAACACCGTTCATCGAAATCAAAAACCGATACACAGAATTATGTATCTTATTGTAGTCTACTTGTGTGCCAAGTTATATTGAAATCAGACCAAAACTGTAGAAGGAGTAGCATTTTGAAAGAATTTCATAGAAATTTCTATTTTTTAGTAACCACGACAACACCGTTCATCGAAATCAAAAACTGATATACAGAATTATGTATCTTATTGTAGTCTACTTGTGTGCCAAGTTATATTGAAATCAGACCAAAAATGTAGAAGAAGTAGCAATTTGAAAGAATTTCACAGAAATTTCTATTTTTAGTAACCACGGCAACACCGTTCATTGAAGTCAAAAACCAATATATAGAATTGTGTATCTTAGTGCAGTCTACTTGTGTGCCAAGTTATATTGAAATCAGACTAAAACCGCAGGAGGAGTAGCATTTTGAAAGAATTTAACAGAAATTTCTATTTTTAGTAACCACGGCAACACCATTCATCGAAATCAAAAACCGATACACAGAATTATGTATCTTAGTGTAGTCTACTTGTGTGCCAAGTTATATTGAAATCAGACCAAAACTGTAGGAGGAGTAGCATTTTGAAAAATTGTTTACAGACAGACAGACAGACAGACGGACAGACAAACAGACAGACGGACGGACGACGGACGCATTACTATCGCATAAGCTCTTCTGGTCTCTGACCAGTAGAGCTAAAAATATGATTACTAAAGTTTTTTTATGTTTACCTTTTTTGTAGAAATTTCAATTAATACAGGGGCACTTTTTATTAAACTGACCTATATGTACCTATAATTCAATCTTGAATGCAAATGTTATTAGCAAGCTCTCGCTGAATCTGGTCGAATTGCCGAAAACCAACAGACAATCAAATAATATATGCAATTTTAAAATAATTTTTATTGATTTGGAAAGGAAAGGATATCATAAATACATCTAGATGTAGAAATTAGAATATCTAGACTAAACTGAAACAAGAGGCCCATGGGCCAAATCGCTCACCTGAGAAGCTTTGACCATTCTGTTCTTTACCATATTTTCCCTTTGTAATACATTATGTGACGTACCCCACCCTACCCCATTGATCATAATTTAGACAATTTACAATCTACACTACTTAAGGATGCTTCCACATAAGTTTCAGCTTTTATTGCCCAGAGAAGTAGATTTTAATAGATTTTTCCTATATATCTCCATGTTAAACTTTGATTCCCCATTGTGGTTAACGTTCCTTCCCACTGTGGGTCATGATTTGAACAATTCAGAATCTACACTACCCCAAGATGCTTCCACATAAGTTTCAGCTGTTCTGGCCCAGTGGCTCTTGAGAAGAAGATTTTAAAAGATTTTTCCTATATATTTCTATATTAAACTTTGATTCCCCATTGTGGCCCCACCCTACCCCCGAGGTCATGATTTGAACAATTTAGAATCTACACTATCCCAAGATGCTTCCACATAAGTTTCAGCTTTTCTGGCCCAGTTGCTCTTGAGAAGAAGATTTATAAAGATTTTTCCTGTATATTTCTATGTTAAATTTTGATTCCCCATTGTGGCCCCAACCTACCCCCGAGGTCATGATTTGAACAATTTAGAATCTACACTATCCCAAGATGCTTCCATATAAGTTTCAGCTTTTCTGGCCCAGTGGTTCTTGAGAAGAAGATTTATAAAGATTTTTCCTACATATTTCTATGTTAAACTTTGATTCCCCACGGTGGCCCCTTCCCACTGTGGGTCATGATTTTAACAATTTAGAATCTAAACTACCCCAGGCTGCTTCCACATAAGTTTCAGCTTTTCTGGCCCAGTGGTTCTTGAGAAGATTTTTAAAGATTTTTCCCATATATTTCCATGTAAAACTTTGATTCCCCATTGTGCCCCTGCCCAACCCCCGGGAGTCATGATTTGAACAATTTAGAATCTATACTACCCCAAGATGCTTCCACTTAAGTTTCAACTTTTCTGGCCCAGTGGTTCTTGAGAAGAAGATTTTTAAAGATTTTTCCCATATATTTCTATGTAAAACTTTGATTCCCCATTGTGCCCCTGCCCAACCCCCAGGAGTCATGATTTAAACAATTTAGAATCTACACTACCCCAAGATGCTTCCACATAAGTTTCAGTTTTTATTGCCCAGTGGTTCTTGAGAAGAAGATTTTAAAAGATTTTTCCTTTATAATTCTATGTAAAACTTTGATTCCTCATTGTGGCCCCGCCCTACCCCGGGGGTGGGGTGGGTGGGTCATGATTTGAACAATTTAGAATCTACACTACCCCAAGATGCTTCCACATAAGTTTCAGCTTTTCTGGCCCAGTGGTTCTTGAGAAGAAGATTTTCAAAGATTTTTCCTATATATTTCTATGTTATAATTTGATTACCCATTGTGGCCCGGCCCTACCCCCGGAGGTCATGATTTGAACAATTTAGAATCTACACTACGCCAAGATGCTTCCACATAAGTTTCAGCTTTTCTGGCCCAGTAGTTCTTGAGAACAAGATTTTTTAATGACTCCAACCTATTTTTGTTTTTTCTTGATTATCTCCCCTTGTGAGGGGACTTGGCCCTTCATTTTAATAATTTAAATTCCCCTTCACTCAGGGATGCTTTGTACCAATTTTGGTCAAAATTGGCTCAGTGGTTCTTGAGAAGAAGTCAAAAATGTGAAAAGTTTACAGACGGACGGACGGACAAAATGTGATCAGAAAAGTGAAAAATGAAAAAAGACTGATAATTTTGAGTACAAACTTTCTCATGAAAATATTGTTATTTTTAATAAAAAGAATATAGAATAGAATAGAATTGTTGCTTATATTCATAGGATTACCTGCACTACAAATATGGATAGTAGAGTCAAAGTCTACTCTTCAAGATATTAACTAGAACTGTCCAAATGGGACAAAATAACCCCCGCTGGGTTTTTCAGAGGTCCTAAATCATGAATATTTTATGGATCTAAGAGAAGAGAGAAATGCTAAAACATTTTTAGTCAAATGTAATTGTTGCTCACTATATTTTTCATAAATGAAACAAAAGTGCAGCCTAATAAAAAAAACTAGATGCTGTCATGAGACAGTAATACCCGCACTAAGGTGTTTGCCTCTAAATACACAATCCTACGGGCAGCTTACCAAGGAGAAAGTCAAAATAATTCTATATAATTCAGGCACGTAGCATCGTTTTTGAAAGTGGGGGGGGGGGGCAACCTGAGAAATTGTTTTTTACTTACCTAAAAAAATTAACAAGGAAAAAAAATGAAATGATGGGGGGGGGGGGGGGGGGGGGGTAGTAGTGGCCACCTTTTTTTCAAGGAAAAATTACTTTCACTTCCAATTTTTTTCCCAATATTTCCTTGCTATGTGTAAACTGTGGTAAAAAGTGGGGGGGGGAGCAACCATCTTTTCAATGGACATTTTCTTATAGTACAGGTAATGTTGGAAAAAAAGGGGGGGGGCAGCCCCCCCCCCCCCCCCCCGGTTGCTACGTGCCTGTAATTTACATGTATTCATCAAATTGAGTATGAAATTATCCCTGTGACCTATAACTCAGAACCTCTTATATTTATTTTACATGCTTAATTCATTATATACCAGTTTGAATTCTATTAATGATGTAAATTAGATTTTGATAAATGTTTTGCTCATAATAGGACCTTTTTAAATTTACTAATCCCCCCCCCCTCGACACCACAATCACACACAGTACATACTTTTTGGAATAGGCTAGATGGAACAGTTTTGTTAAAACATTGTTTGTTATGAATTAATTTAAAATTTGTTCTTGACATGTAAATTCTACATCACATCACGTTGCGTCACCCATTATCATATTTTTAGATTAAACTCCATTCGGTACACCTCGGCCGATTCCCATTCATCTGATAAGGTGACGGAATCGACGGCACGAAGGTTTTCCAAATGGAATAGCATTATAACATGCTGCAGAATGGTGTGCATTGGATTAATTCATTTTGTGCTATAATTGGATTAATTTCATGAAGTTTACAAGACCTATGGAGGTCGGTAAGTACAAGTTTAAGTATAGAGGGGGGTAAAATAAACCCAAACGATTAGGTTAAAGTTCAAAAAGGGTCAAAGATCATCGCATGCCACACTAGACAAATTTCATGTTGTGAAGTTATCTCCCCTTGTCGATGTCGATTCAGTTACTGCCAATACTGGTGCGGATCCAGAATTTTTTTCGGGAGTAGGGAGGGGGTTCACATCTCAGTCAAAAAATTCATGCCTAGAATATCCTGACAAGCAGGAGAAGAAAAAACTCATAAACTGAAAACAAATAAACAAAATAAAAACAATGATAGTGGGGTCAATGTTTTCTAAGTTAGGGGGAGGATGTCCAAAGTCATTTTTTATTTGCTTCAGTATATTGTCTTGTTTAAATAACAAAGGAAATTCCAGGGGGGGGGGGGGGTCCAATTTCCCTACCCACTCCCTATCCCTGAAATAACAATCTATTTTGTGATTCCAATTAAATAGTATATTTTTTTCCATTTGACTAATTATGTACATATTTTGTTTCTTGTGTTTTATGTCTGTCTATTTGTCTGCAGAAATTATAACCTTGCCGATAAATTTTAAGTGGGATGGGCTAAACAAATGGCTTCTACATTTTATAGGTTTATTTCTTGTGACAATTAAGACCTTTTATTTGGGTAACATTAATTTTTACCTCTGATCACTTGACCTAGAATACACATTTTTACAAGAAAAATACCCAACTTTAAACTTGGCCTAAATTTTGATCAGTAGGTACTAGGGCTTTCATGCTTAACATGTGTATTCATTGTGAACTGTCAACAGGTATAAATATGTTTGACCTTGACTGTAGAGTTTGAACCACTTAAAAAATTAACCTTGGCAATTAACTTTTGAACAGGAAGTACTAGGGATTACTTATTTCACATGTGCATTCCTTGTGACAAGACTTTTTTCTGATACCAACAATTTGAACCCTTTGACCTTGACCTTTGAGTTTGACATATATTTGAGAAACTTCAACCTTCGCCATAGGCTTCCATACAGGGACATCAGTGTTTCACAAACACATCTTTTCTTCATTATTATTTGGTGGTGTCTCCATATGAGGGAAAAATTCCCGAGAGAGATATATTCACAACAAACAAACAAATTACTTAAGAAAATATAAAACATGAATATGTTGGTCATGCATATCTCTGCATGAAAAAAAAACAGCTTTTCAAATACTGCAACCATACTGTAACCCTTTCAAAACACTCATTTGAGCTTTTCTGGTTTCCTTATCATATAACGTCTGTCGTGACATGCCGTCCATCTGTTTGTCTGAAAACTTTTTACATTTTAACTTCTCTAGAACCACTGGTCCAATTTTACCCATGCAATTCATATAGAAATATGTACATTTGTATGTCAGACTGTCCTTCTGTCTGAATAAAATTAACCTTGGTCATCACAGTCATATCTACTGAATGAGAAGAGACAAGGCATTCATATTAAACTAATGTACTAGTATTTACCTGTGAGAATGGCATGTTTTTTTTTTTTTACATATGACCTAGAAGTTTAACCTACTTGTAAAAAAATTTAATTGTTATAAATTCATCATTGTGAAAGAGAAAAGTTAGTGCATTCATATTATAATGCATGTATATTATTATCTGTGATAAGATCTTTCCAAATGAATCATGACTTTTACTCTGTGACCTTGACCTTGAAGCCTAACCTACTTTTCAAAAATGTTGCATTTGCTTATAACTTTTGATTGAGATGAGATATGACTCTCACATTTGACATGTACATTAATTACTCATAAAAATTCAAGGTGTTTCCCAGCTTGCAATGTTTTTTTACTCTTTAATGTTGATGTTTTACATAATTTTCAAGATATTTAACTCTCTTAAATGATGATTAGGCTTCTGAGTAACATTAAGGAGGACTTCATGAAAGACAGGACTTTTTGCACAAAAAATGTCATTTTTCCAACCCCATTTGACCTCCCAGGGCAATATCAATTCCAAAACCTTGCTGCACATCTACATGACACTACCAACCATCTCCCTAAAGATGATTAGGCTACTGTGTAAAATGTAAGAGAATTTCAGGGAAGACGGGGCTTTTTGCAAAAAAACTTCATTTTTTTTACCCCTATTTGACCCCCCGGGGCAAAATCAAAATTCCAAAACCTTACTGCACATCTACATGACTACACCAACCATCTCCCAAAAGATGATTAGCCTACTGTGTAAAATGTAAGAGGAGTTCAGGGAAGACGGGGCTTTTTGCATAATAAACGTCATTTTTCGACCCCCATTTGACCCCCCGGGGCAAAATCAAAATTCCGGAACCTTACTGCACATCTACATGACACCACCAACCATCTTCCAAAAGATGATTAGCCTACTGTGTAAAATGTAAGAGGAGTTCAGGGAAGACGGGGCTTTTTGCAAAAAAACGTCATTTTTCGACCCCCATTTGACCCCCTGGGGCAAAATCAAATTTCCGAAACCTAACTGCACATCTACATGACACCACCTTCCATCTCCCAAAAGATGATTAGCCTCCTGTGTAAAATGTAAGAGGAGTTCAGGGAAGACGGGGCTTTTTGCAAAAAAACGTCATTTTTCGACCCCCATTTGACCCCCTGGGGCAAAATTAAATTTCCGAAACCTAACTGCACATCTACATGACACCACCAACCATCTCCCAAAAGATGATTAGCCTACTGTGTAAAATGTAAGAGGAGTTCAGGGAAGACGGGGCTTTTTGCATAAAAAACATCATTTTTCGACCCCCATTTGACCCCCCCGGGCAAAATCAAAATTCCAAAACCTTACTGCACATCTACATGACACCACCAACCATCTCCCAAAAGATGATTAGCCTACTGTGTAAAATGTAAGAGGAGTTCAGGGAAGACGGGGCTTTTTGCATAAAAAACGTCATTTTTCGACCCCCATTTGACCCCCCGGGGCAAAATCAATATTCTGAAACCTTACTGCACATCTACATGACACCCCCCACCATCTCCCAAAAGATGATTAGCCTACTGTGGAAAATGTAGGAGGAGTTCAGGGAAGACGGGGCTTTTTGCATAAAAAACGTCATTTTTCGACCCCCATTTGACCCCCCGGGGCAAAATCAAAATTCCGAAACCTTACTGCACATCTACATGACACCCCCAACCATCTCCCAAAAGATGATTAGCCTACTGTGTAAAATGTAAGAGGAGTTTAGGGAAGGAAAGTGTGACAGACGGACGGACGGACGGACATGAGTAACAACAATATACCCGAACTTTCTTTAGAAAGTGCGGGTATAAATAGACTAAATATAAGGATCAGACACGAATTATGAAATTTTTCTCCCAGTGACCTTGAACTTCCCCAAATGACCTTGGGTCAAGGTCATGACACTCCCTTAGGTCATGAGCAATCTTTGTATGAAATAGGGTCCTACCAAGTTTATCCATAAGAAAGATATGGAGTAGACACGAAATATGACATTTTTCTTCCAGTGACCTTGAACTTCCCTAAATGACCTTGGGTCAAGGTCATGACACTCCCTTAGGTCATGAGCAATCTTTGTGTGAAATAGGAACCTACCAAATTTATCCATAAGAAAGATATGGGTAGACACGAAATATGACATTTTTCTTCCAGTGACCTTGAACTTCCCCAAACGACCTTGGGTCAAGGTCATGACACTCCCTTAGGTCATGAGCAATCTTTGTGTGAAATAGGAACCTACCAAATTTATCCATAAGAAAGATATGGGTAGACACGAAATATGACATTTTTCTTCCAGTGACCTTGAACTTCCCAAAATGATCTTGGGTCAAGGTCATGAGCAATCTTTGTGTGAAATAGGAACGTACCAAGTTTATCCATAAAGAAGATATGGACCGGACACGAATTATAAAATTTGTCTTCCAGTGACCTTGAACTTCCCCAAATGACCTTGGTTTAAGGTCATGACACACCCTTAGGTGAAGTTCGGTCATGAGCAATCTTTGTGTGAAATGAGAACCTACCAAGTTTATCCATAAGAAAGATATTGACTGGACATGAATTATGAAATTTTTCTTCAAGTGACCTTGATGTTCCCCAAATGACCTTGGGTCAAGGTCATGACACATCTTTAGATCATGAGCAATCTTTGTGTGAAATAGGAACCTACTAAGGTTATATATAAGAAAGATATTGACCGGACACAAATTATAAAATTTGTCTTCCAGTGCCCTTGAACTTCCCCAAATGACCTTGATTCAAGGTCACGACACACCCTTAGGTGAAGTTAGGTCATGAGCAATCTTTGTGTGAAATGAGAACCTACCAAGTTTATCCATAAGAAAGATATTGACCGGACATGAAATATGAAATTTTTCTTCAAGTGACCTTGAACTTCCGAAATGACCTTGGATCAAGGTCAAGACACACCCTTAGGTCATGTGCAATCTTTGTGTGGAGTAGTAGATTCTAATGTTCTAATGTAAGAAAGTTATGGACCGGACATGTTTGCACAGACAGCTAGACAGATGGACAAGCTGATTCATATATAACCCCCCCCCCCTAAAAAGCAAAATTTCTAGGGAAGTAAGTATTTGGTTTATTACAATAGTAATCAAAATGTGATGGTGTTTTGAAATGTATTTTCAACTTTTTTGAAATAATAATTCACAGCTAGTAGTCGTTATTTTAATAGTCAACTCAATAAATGAATTTAAAATGTTGAAGCACATAATGAACAATTAATCCTTATATCTTTTTAATAGTTAAGTTATTTCAATAAGTCTTGCAATGTGGTTTTTGTACTGGATTAATTATCAGCAACTATCAAAATCATTATCTGAATCACTTCGTAAATCATTATTTCAATTTCTTTTGAAACTTTATTTCAAAAGTGAACATTATTTCAATAGTGGTTGCAGCCTATGTTTGTTATTGAATTGCACTCTCAACCACTATTGAAATAATTATTTCAATCGTATTTCAATAGTGGTTGCAATCAATGTTTATTATTTAAATGCATTCTCAACCACTTACTGAAATGAAAGAAAAAGTGAGCAAGCTCACATACCCCACGCTCCCCCAAAAGTTGAAGTGCTGAAGTGTCCAGAAAAAATAAAGGAATCAGAATTTTTTGGTAATATGCACATCTACATATTGTGTCCAAAATATCTGCAAAATTTGACGAAATTGTGTGCAGCGGTTTAAGAGAAGTTGTGCTGACAAACTTTTTTTCTCAATATTCAAGATATAGCCAAAAATCTAAGTTGAAAAGTGTGGAATTTCCTGGAATAAATACAGGAATCGGAATTTCCTTGTAATATGCACATATACACATTGTGTCTTAAATATCTGCATAGTTTGACGAAATTGTGTGCAGTAGTTCATGACGAGTTGTGCTGACAAACTGTTCACCTCTATATTCAAGATATGGCCATAAAATCTAAGTGTAAAAGTAGGAAATTCCTGGAAAAAATTCAGGAATTGGAATTTCCTGGCAATATGCACATCGACACATTGTTTCCTAAATATCTGCAAAGTTTGAAGAAATTGTATGCAGCAGTTTAAGAGGAGTTGCACTGACAAACTGTTCATCTCGATATGGCCAAAGTTTTTTTTTCTCTTGGTTTACGATTCCGCCGACCCTATCTTTCCCTATTTACAAAAATAAAAATGTGTCTGACTCTCGAAACTGGACTCTTAATCCGAAATTTCCTCGACCAAACGATGTTTTTATGATTTACAACACATCTTAAACATTCAAATGATCTCCATAAATACAGATTGTCAGGACCAACCTAGGGGGCGACTCACTTACAGACTGTTTCTATACTAATGACCAATGCATCGAATACTCCGTCTGAACTCCTCTAGATTTTACAATTCCGGGTATGAAAAAGTCCATAGTTACAAGTTATACACAACAAGATGCAAAACAGCTGGACAGCTATCGATGTCATGCCAAAGATGTTGGAGAAGATTTTAGATCTTTTTGTTGTCAAATAATTAATTCATGCTGTGGATACAGACATATTTTTACTGTTAAATTGTGAAGTTATTAACTTCCCAAGTAGTCACACATCGGATCCGATAAACATAAGTATTTCAATTGGCATGCACGTACACGCGCCAAGAAGTCTCCCTAAATTTCAAAACTTCTTCCTAAATCTTTTTGAGGGAGAAATGTCTCCTTAAATTTTGGGTGTAGGTTAGTCCCTGGACACGCATATCAAAATAAGGTAAAAGTTTTTTGTGAAAGCAATCCATCACTTTTGGAGTTTCCAAAAACTTTTTCATAAGTGGAAAGGGGCTGACCAAAGAATAGCCGATTCACTTAATTTTACCCATATTTGTCCCGGTGCAATGTGTCTTTTATGGAAACTCATTCTTGTAAGTCAGAAGAATGAAAACCATCAACAGTAATAGAGCCTCTGATACTCCTATTTCTGTTCTTGAGTCATTTGACGTGTGATTCTTTTTTGTTGACATAAAACCGAATAGTAAAAAAAAAAATAATGTTGAAAAATCTTATGTGTTCATTATTTTTATTTGAATACATTTCAATGCCACTCTAGAAAAAAATATGTCAATGTTCCAAATTATTTTTATTTTTATTTTTCGACCGCCTAATGCATATTTTTGTGTCAAAAAATCGTAAACCAAAAAAAATAAAAACTTTGGCCTATTCAAGATATGGCCAAAAATCAAAGCTGAAAAGTACAGATATTCCAGGAATAAATAAACTAACGTAAACTAACTAATGTAGCACTCGAGAGCACTAGCACTAAAATAAAGATAACAGTCTATGCTATAAACAATATTAATCAACACATCCAGCTTTTGAACATCTGTTACATATAAAACAAAATAAAAATGTAGTAATTTTTTCCCCCTCATGTTGACGTTTTTGCACTTAAAATTATGGAACACTTCTAGTATATCCGTCCCTATAAATATGGCTCTAAAATAGGTGCCGCCAAAGGCAGTGTACAATATATAGACGATCGCGTGAGCGATCAACAAAATCAAAAAAGAAGCCACAAATTGCAAAATTGACCTCAAATTCGTGTTCCTTAAATTGTGAAAAATTGGGTTTTAAAAACTGATTTTTAAACATAGTTTTTTAAATTAGAATAAAAAGATTTCGTAAAATAAAGTACTTGTTTAGATAGTAAAACTCGATCTTGCGTTGTTTAGGAATGTGGTCACATGATCAATTTTTGATGTAATCTGATAAATATTCATGAGAAGCGTCACTTGTGTTTTGACGTAATGAAGAAATGCCTGATAGGACTCAAAGTGCAATGTTATTAAAGTTGCGAGATTTTTGTGAGAAATACATGGATTTAACAAATGTTAGCTAATTGCTAGTCATTGATGGATCTAATTGTGCATCATCATCGATTTGAAAGGAAAAATATTCTGAATTTGGACATTAGGAGTTCAGGATATCGAGCTGTAGTAAACGGTAAGTCGCTTTTACGATAACTTGCCTTAACTTAGCACTCAAAAGCGGTCATGTTTTAACATTAGACCTAGGTAGATTCATCCGAACTTTCGTTCATAAGAAATTCCTGTTCTTTGTAAGCAAAAATTTCATGAACTAGGCCTAACCTAGCTAACCCAAAGGCAAAGCGATGGAGATCAATGTAGGCCTATTTAAAACAGTTGCAATCTCTGAACTTTATATACTCTTACCCTAATCCGTCGATCGCATGTACAGGTGACTCTCGATGGCTCGAACTCCGATCTCTCGAAGTTCTCGATCTCTTGAAGTGAACATCGGGTCCCGTTTTTTTCCTCTATATAACTAAGCAAATTTACTCCTGATCTCTCGAATTCTATCTCTCGAAGTTCTCTATCTCTCGAACCAAAATATGGGTCACGTTACACATATTTCATTGAATTTTACTCTCTACCTCTCGAAGTTTTGATTGCGCGTGTAAACATGCCAATCGAGCGTAAAATTGATGCAGCCTGGAATTACTTGGAAAACAGTGAATGCCTGGGGCTGGCAAGCCTGGCATGGAGGTGTTAATTGGGTGTTTACTTAGATGTCATTACACCTATGGATCGTCTGTATGTTGATATAAGTAATAATTGGTTATTATTGGTAAATTATAAACGAATTATTTATTTTGACTTGACGTGAGACGATAATTAAAAAAAAAATAATTTATAAACGTTCATTTCATTAAGTTTTTTGATTATGAACTTTAATTAGAGTCTACATAATCCCAGTATGGCAGACTCTGCACAAGAAATTCCTTTCTCAAGGACTGAAAAATCTGGTGAAAACTGGAGAAAGACCCTATCAAGCTGCTGAATAGCCAAACCGACAATATTCGGGTTTCATGTAATCATGAAAAAAAGAACAAATAAATATTTCAGCTTTAGGAATTCGTTTTGTTTATTCGAAAAGCGATCATTATTGTTGATCTCAAATTAATTACCAATAAAATTCGATTGAAAACGTGCAATGACTCTATTTACATATACTTCTGGTATCTATAATATTAGAACATCGATGATGGGAACTGAAAATTCCAGATTTTATTTACTTTCTATCTCTCGAACACCTCGATCTCTCGAACTTTTCTTGCAGTCCCTTGAACTTCGAGAGATCGAGAGTCACCTGTATATTATGCAACACACCCCATATTTCACTAAAAGGTTTTCTTAATGCTTTAACTTTTACATGTTTCATACTTTATTCCTGTATATCGGCACGATTGATTCATGCAAGTTTTTGGTCACAAAAGGCAAAAATTACATGAATTAGCCCAAAGTCAGAAAGATTTCAGAGTGAATTTATAAAACAACCCCAATTTTAAAAACCATATATCCTAACCCTAATCACTCGATCGGATGTGTTTTGCTGAAGCAAGTGGGAATTGCGGTTTGTTTACATTCTGCATAGCAACGGCAAGAGAAATAACTGCTATGCGCAATTGCGTGATTCTGGGGACCAGCATACTAGAAAATTCCCCAAATTATGCATTTACAAAAAAATAGGACAAGAGGAGCACTAAAATTTTTTTTGATGTTGTCATGTGTAAACACTTGCTTAAATAAGCGTACAGTGAAACTCGTTTAGTACGAACACAGATATTGTGAATTTACGGATAAAGCGAAGTCATTTTAGATCCCCCACTATATAAATTTAATGAATTTTTTTTGCTGTACATGCAAAAAATAATCAAAATCAATGACATGCGATGTGCCAACCATTGCCAAGTGTACGGTGGACTGACTCTTGAGTACATTACCTGAGAAGTTCTGAAATATCTCTTTGTAGCTGTTAAATCGATTGGCCTGTAACCAAGCTGTGACCTCACAAGCTGAAGCATCACAAGTCAAGGGCTTCTACAAACAAAAGTCACAAAGGTAGTAATTTGTGGTCCATATTTCAAAACATAGGTAATCAAAGATTACAAAGCTCACCTCCACGAATGTAATCAGTCCAAGTAATGCAAATCTAAAATCATATTTTCTTAACAGTCAGTATTTATTCTGACAACAATATTCAAGCAAGTTCTGTTTAAATAGGTCTTAAAGTTCATTGGGGATTGATCTGTTCCAAAAACTTTAACCTGGTCACTCGTTTGGAAATGTAGGTCAGATCCAGCATCAAAAGCAAGACTGTTCACCCTTAGATGCATCATCCATGCAAGTTTGGTCTAGGTAGGGCTTATAGTTACTTGGGAATAACCTGATCACTCATCTGGAAAATGTAGGTCAGATCCAGCATCCGAAGTAAGTCTGGTAGTGTCCATCCCTAGATGCATCAGCCATGCAACGTTGGTCTGGGTAGGGCTTATTGTTACTTGGGAATGGACCTGCACCAAACACTTTAAGTTGGTCACTCATCTGGCAAATGTAGGTCAGATCCAGCATCCGAAGCAAGCCTGGTAGTGTCCATCCCTAGATGCATCATCTATGCAAGTTTGGTCCGGGTAGGTCTAATATGTACTTGGGAATGGACCTGCTCCAAAAACTTTAACCGGGACGCCAAGACTAACGCCGACACAGACGCCAACACAGATGCCAGGGGTATAGCATAAGCTCATCTCGACTTCGTCAAGGTAGCCAAAAAGTCTTTTTTTTTTTGTAATTTACAGAAATATTTTATAGTATGAAAAGAAGGAAAAAGGTGATTTTTTGAGGTACTAGTTCTAACTGCATGAATGACCTGGATGTTTGATTCTGATGATCCCAATATTTACACTCTCTGAATTTCATTTCTTACTGAAAAGAGGCCCATGAATGTTCTCAACATCACCTGAGTATAATATAACCCTTAAACCCTGCATGGAGGAGATTTTCAAAATAGAACTGTCCAAACGGGACAAAATTTCCCCCGCTGGGTTTTTTTTTAAGAGGTGCTAAATCATGAATATTTTATGGATCTAAGAGAAGAGAGAAATGCTAAAGCATTTTTAGTGCAAATGTAATTGTTGCTCATTATATTTTTAATAAATGAAACGAAGGCGCAGCCTAATAAAAAAAATAGACTAACAGACCAGACACAAATTATCAACTTTTTCTGTCAGTGACATTGAACTTGCATAAATGACTTTGGTACAGTCCCTGAAACATTCTACTTTCCCATTTTTCAGTTTTTCCCGTTTTTTCACCATTCGTTCACCATTCGCTCTCCTTTCACAGTTTTGCGTTCACCATGAGCTCACGTTCACCGTTCGCTCTTCGTTCCGTTTACTTTGTGTTCACCTGCATTCACCGTTCACTTATCGTTCAGTCTTTATTGTCATTCGGAACTCCGAAGTGAAAGGACTTATCTTTTTGATGGTAGGGATTTACACGTTGTTTTTTTTTTTAATTTAATAACTAAGATATCGTTTTTGAAGAATTATTATTTCATGGCAAAAATTATCTATGATATTTATATTTTTATTATTATAACTTAGCAGTTAATTACTTTATTCATGAAATTTCTCTGGAAAATAAATATTGTTACAAGCACATTATGTATGTAGAACAATGCTAAAATATTCAAATTTAAAATAGGGCAATTACAAATACTTCAAGCATGGCAACATTTTGTTGTTATGTAAAAGACGACAAATCAGAAATGATGGAAAATAATCTGTCTATTAATTTACCAATAGCAGCAACTACACAAAAAAAAATTCTAACAAGTATTTTCAAAAAATGCTCGAAAACATGTTAGAACTAGTTCTGAGAATTATAAACAGTACTGCTGATACTCAGTTAATTAAATATTGTTAGAGTGAACTAAACTGATCATGTTTTTTTAAAAACAAGAGGCCCATGGGGCCCATCGCTCACCTGAGAAGCTTTGTCCATGCTGTTCTTTACTGGATTTCCCCCTTGTAATACATATTGTGACCCCAACCTACCCCACTGATCATAATTTAGACAATTTGAAATCTACACTACCCCAGGATGCTTCCACATAAGTTTCAGCTTTTCTGACCCAGTGGTTCTTGAGAAGAAGATTTTTAAAGATTTTCCCTATACATTTCTATGTAAAACTTGGATTCCCCAATGTGGACCTGCCCAACCCCCGGGGGTCATGATTTGAACAATTAAATATCCACACTACCCCTGGATTTGAACAATTTAGAATCTACACTACCCCAGTATGCTTCCACATATGTTTCAGCTTTTCTGGCCCAGTGGTTCTTGAGAAGAAGATTTTCGAAGTTTTTTTCCTATATATTTCTATGTAAAACTTGGATTCCCCATTCTAGTCATTAAAAGTATTTCAAAATATACATGTGCCAACAGTGTTATTTTAAATTGGCAAGGAGTATGTGTTTCAAATTCAATTTCAAACTAAGTCCTTCCAAGTATATATTCCCAATATTTTTTTTATTATTTTTGTCCTTCAGAACTGATAGAAAAAAAATGTTAAAACTTCTTGGAAATAAATACTAAGTGACTCTTTGCCTTCGGCATGTTCGATGAACTGAGATTTCCATACCTCCATTGTGTCGAATGATTTTGATTGACAGGACAAGAGCATGGGCTTCTTGTGAAATGTGTGAACTTGAAGAAGGAAAATAAAAGCCGGTGATTACTGTCAAATGGATTTGTTAATCTTAAGAAAATGATTACTTACTGCCTGGAAATTTTAGGAAAAATAAGAATTTTTGTTTGATACAATAGATATCTGAGGATGGAGGGGGTTCTCTCTCTCGTATATTTGTCTGTTCAATCAAATATTACTTATTTAGTTTTGAAAATCTAATCTATTACATGTATAAACAAGAGGCCCACAGGCCTTACAGGTCACCTGAGTACCATATAACAACTTTCCAACAATTGAATTTGGTTCATGTTTTAAACCAAAAGCCATGGAATTCATAATTTTGAGAGAGGCACCATTGCTTATCATAATTACCTATACACTTAGCATGCTTACTCCAGTTACTTAATACCAAGAGGTAGGTCAGAGTAACAAAGAGAAAATGATCATTCCCACTTTATAACCACCAGTTGTGCACCCACCCCACAGGAACCACTGACCCTGTGGCCACATATTTCAAAATTTTGGAAATTATATAAATTTTATTCCATCATAAATGGTTGATTAACATCAAAGAGCAGATTTCAAAGCATTAATTTATTTTCAGACAATGTAAATCCCCCATACCCCTGACCCAGGGGCCCTGAAATTAACCATTTTGAAAGAGGCACCTTTCTTCATCATTAATATGTAATTAGATCATTGGCATATTAACCAGGAGCAAAGGAAAAGATTTTCAAAGAATTCATGCATTTTCACTGTAAAATCTTTAGAGCCCCACCCTAACACCAGAACCCCTGACCCAGGGGCCCTTAAATTCACAAATTGGGAAGAAGCATCCTTCCTCATCATAACTATGTACTTAGTTTATTGATTTAATACCCAGGAGCAGAGGAGAAATTTTCAAAGAATTTATGCAATTTCACTATATAATCAATAGAGACCGGCCCCAACACCAGAACCCCTGACCCAGGGGCCATGAAATTCAAAATTCTGGAAGAAGCAGCCTTATTCAACATAACTATGTCCTTGGTTAGCTTATTTAATGCCCAGGAGCAGAGAAGAAGATTTTCAAAGAAACTAGAACTGTCCAAATGGGACAAAATACCCCCCGCTGGGTTTTTCAGAAGTAAGTTTTTCCATAATAAAGATATGTATCACACATGAATTATGAAATTTTTCTTCCAGTGACCTTTATGTTCACCTACCAAGTTTATCCACAAGAAAAATATGGACCAGACACAAATTCTGAATTTTACTTCCAGGGACCTTGAACTTCCCCAAATGACCTTGGGTCAAGGTCATGACACACCCTTAGGTCATGGGCAATCTTTGTGTGAAATGAGAACCTACCAAGTTTATCCATAAAAAAGATATGGACCGGACACGAATTACGAAATTTTTCTTCCAGTGACCTTGAAGTTCCCCAAATGACCTTGGGCCAAGGTCATGTCACACCCTAACGTAATGGGCAATCTTTGTGTGAAATGAGAACCTACCAAATTTATCCATAAGAAAGATATGGACAGGACGCAAATAATGAAATTTTTATTCCAGTGACCTTGAACTTCCCCAAATGACCTTGGGTCACGGTCATAACACATCTTAACATCATGGGCAATCTTTGTGTGAAATGAGAACCTACCAAATTTATCCATAAGAAAGATATGGACAGGACGCAAATAATGAAATTTTTCTTCTAGTGACCTTGAAGTTCCCCAAATGACCTTGGGTCAAGGTCATGACACACCCTTAGATCATGGGCAATCTTTGCGTGAAATGAGAACCTACCAAGTTTATCCATAAGAAAGATATGGACCGGACATGAATTATGAAATTTTTCTTCCAGTGACCTTGAAGTTCCCAAAATGACCTTGGGTCAAGGTCATGACACACCCTTAGGTTATGGGCAATCTTTGTGTGGAGTAGTAGATTCTAATGTCCCTATATAAGAAAGATATGGACCGGACACGTTTGCACAGACAGACGGACAGCTAGACAGACGGACGGACAAGGTGATTCCTATATACCCCCCAAACTTCGTTTGCGTGGGGTATAATAATGCATTTTCACTATATAATCTATTTAGCCCCGCCCTTACATTAGAACCCTGCCCCTGGGGCCATGAATTTCACAATTTTGGCAGAGGCACTCTGCCTCATCATAACCATGTACTTGGTTTATAAAATATCCAGGAGCAGAGAAGAAGATTTTCAAAGAATTAATGCATTTTCACTATATAATCAAAAGAGCCCCGCCCCAACACATGAGACCCCTGACCCTGGGGCCATTAAATTCACAATTTTGGTAGAGGTACTCTTGCTCACCATAACTATTTAGTTAGTTGGTTTATTTAATACCCAGGAACAGAGAAGAAGATTTTCAAAGAAATAATACATTTTCAATATATAATCAATAGAGCCCCACCCTAACACCTGAGACCCCTGACCCTGGGGCCATAAAATTCACAATTTTGGAAGAGGCACTCTTGTTCATCATATCTATGTACTTAGTTGGTTTATTTAATACCAAGGAGCAGAAAAAGATTTTCAAAGAAATAATACATTTTCACTATATAATCTATATAGCCCCACCCTAGCACTAGATCCCCTGACCCTGGGGCCATGAATTTCACAATTTTGGTAGAAGACTCAATGCTGATTACAATCATGCCAACAGTCTGACTGCCTGATGTCCAGGAGTAAAGAAGAAGATTTTTAAAGATTGCATTAATTTTAGTGGTTTTAGTCCCACCCCTCAGGCCCCAGGGGGGGGGGAGGGGGGGCAGGGACCATGAAATTCACAATTTTTGTTTTCCTTTATCTATAGATGCTTTGTGTCAAATTTGGTTGAAATTGGTTGAGCGGTTACAGAGATGAAGATGAAAATGTTCAAATGTTAAACACGATGGACGACGGACGAAAACAGATAGCAATAGGTCACTTGAGTTTACTCAGGTGACCTAATAATTTGAAAGGCTCTTTCCATCATCTTGTTCAAGTATAATCGTGGCCGGGGATAGATGACAACCACTTTCCTGTCATTTTTTATCCTGAGTACATACACTGAGTCACTCCAATGCAGGAATATTATTTTCTTACAATTTTTTTTTTGAAATTTAAATTTTTCCCTAAAAAAATTAAGGTCATGCTAAAAGGAAAACAGTTGCCATGTTATAAATCAAGATACATCTTGCACCAAGAATAACTGGAATTCTTTATATTCTGTAAGTGAATAAATCCAAAACATTAATTCCATATTCATAAGAATGTTACATAAGTTGTCACACCTTTGAGAGTGTATTTTTGTAAACTACGAAGACAGAAATCAAGTGTTGAATTTATTGTGTTGTTTATATCTTATGTGAGATTAACAATAATAATACTATCAGAAATATCCACTTGCCCGATCGGACAAGTACATAGATGGTTTCACTTGCCCGAATTGAGAATTTACTTGTCCCAGGCAATTGGACAACCTATAGTGTCGATCCCTGATAAAGTAAATTTTCCTTAGCAAATTCACATTTACAAATTGACACCATTTTAATTATGACGCCAGTTATCATGGTATTCTTTCAAAATAGGTAAGGGAAATGCATGTGTTGAACAATTTTAACAGAGAGTTAATTATAAGACATCAATTAAATCTGAGTTAGCTAATTAAACTTTGACTATCGAACAACAACAATTTAACTGACAATTATGTACCTTGTCGTTAAATTTAACGGCTAGTTACGGCATTTACTTGAAGTTAATTTAACTATTGTTCATGCAACCAGATCCTGATAATACGAGGGTTGTTCGAAAAGTTCGTGGACAACTGTCATATCTTTTTTATTTGACGTCATATGTTATCCAAATTTGGTAGAAATATTTTAACAATAAATCCAAATGATATGTATTAATTTTGACAAAATATTACGATTGATTAAAAACTTATCCAGATTTTAAAAATGCAAAAATTGGATCGCGGAGCAGGTCAAAATTTAGTCAGTTGCAGACAATACAATAAATAATGTCTATAGTCATATTCTCTGTAACATGGAGGAAAAACGAAAAACTACCTAGAAATTCAAATTAAGAATTGTTACATCGATACGTGTACCAAATTATGGTTTTATAGTTTGCTTTGTTGAAAAGAAATCAACTTGAGAAGATAAGTTGTCCTTATTGAAAACGACAAAAATGATGACGTTTTAGAACGTCACGGAGCAGAAGGTACCGAAGCAATTTTTTGTATTTCTCAGGAAAAATCCTGAATAAACTCTAAAAATGTTGAAGGAATCAAGAAAATATGTCACAAGCGAGTTGTGCATGTGTGTACAATTAGTACAGGCAATATTTGAGTGACAGGGACTCTGTATCGGATGAGGATGACCTGTGAAGAAACCGTTTTACTGTAAATATCTGAACAAAACTTTACAATTTGAAACGTAAATGAAAGACAAAGGCGCTTCAGAGTTGCTTATCCTGAGAAAGCAGAGTTACCGTAATTAGGGGAGTACAATACGCACTTTTTTCCTAAAATAAATTTCTGTGAGAAAGGGATGCGTATTTTACATCACAATGGGATTTTGACAAGTTTTTCTTTCAGGTGCAACACGGCTATCATACGTACATACCGTAGTATTACCTAGAGACATATGCAATTTCTTTTGTTAATTGCCATATTTTCAACTTCGGAAAGTTATTGTTGGAAGGTATGCTTCTTAAAAATGTGCCCAAATAACATGAAAAAGTAAGTTAAAAGTAATTTGAGCTGCATGTTGATTGTCTCCGAGGAGGCCGCCATTACCGATGTTATTTTTAGACGTTCACTCATAGCTATGTCACGTGCTTCCGGAATGATAGTGCACATGCACCTTATCTGCCAGACAAAGTAATAAATCATTTTTTAATAAAATGCAATAAAATAAATATTAATTTTAGGTTTAAAATAACTCAGTGATAATCTGCAACAATATTAACACCCCTCAATACGTCCCAATGAAAGGAAGCCAATGTTGTGACACACGTGCGCTGGTCAAATGATAATTACCTATCAACACCCCTCGGGGCAATTAATTGTCTACCGACTCCTAAGCAATGTTTTTACAGTTAGAGCACTGATTATTTACTGCCATGTTAATTGCTGTGATTATTTTCTTTGTTAAAAATTGGGGGTTGGTTTCTGACCTTTCGTATGTGTGAGCATGGTGAGCATGTGTTGATTACGGCACTTAAACAATTAAACACTTGTTAAATGTAATTTTACCTTATCTTATACTTATCGGCCTCTTGTTTAAATAATTGAGAGTTGAGAAATGAAATATAAATTATGCTAAAACTTTTAATAAAAGTGGTATCATTTAGAAAAGAAGATTCAGAAGAGGAAAATCGTAGTCTTGTTAAAGAAATAAATACTTTGATGTTTCAATTTCGTTTCCGGTTAAAATATTGTAAGATAATTTTAAGCATGATTATCTAGAACCAAAATTAAATATGACAACTGATAAAACTTTCGACAATATCTCTTGCTTTGTTGAAATAAAATTATTTCATCTAAGAATATGGCGACGCATAATTTCAAAATCACCGTAACTATTCTTAAAAAAAAATCTGTTAATACTTTTTCGCAACATTATCTTGTGCTTTGTTGAAATAAATGAATAAATAATTTTCTCCAGATTGCCACGACACGGGATGTCAGGATTAAGAGAAAGTTATAAAGTGTGTATTTTAAAAAAAAAGTGTTCAGTAAATTTTTGACACCTAATCCTCGCGCCGATTTTCGTAACAAATTACCGTGATTTTCATAGTTCAGAACATCGCTTGGTAAATTTTTCTGTTGCGTATAATACATCCGAACTGCGTTTTTTTCCCCAGTTTCAGACTCAAAAAGGGGGATGCGTATTTTACATCAATGCGTATTATACTCGGCCAAATACGGTAAGTACTAAAAGAAATTAAAACCTTAACAAAGGAAATTATGCAATGAGATCAATTCTTAAAAAATAAATGTCAAGTATTAGAAAAATAATTTAATGAATGGGCATTGGAATATTCTGTGTGAAATGTATAGGTATAGTATCTATTATAAATTCTCGACGCTATGTGTTGACATCACATTGCCGTTTTGTGTGCTCCGCGGGTACAAAACATGTTGATTTTAAAATGAAGTAAATTTATTTATGTTAAATTGAATGGAATGAAACTTCACACATCAACAAAACAAATATTTTTACATATTATAATATGCTTGTTTTGAATTTCCAGTGAGTAATATAACGAAGATGGACATCGTCCACGAACTTATCGAACAACCCTCGTAAATATTTTCATTGTCTTTATTTAAGCAAATTAAATCATTTTCTTTTTGAAATACTTGTTGTACTTTTCCATAAATATTGTAATTAATTGATATACACAGGTCTAAAGGAATAAGATGCCCTAAAATTTAATATCAACATGCTCCTATCCAGCATAAAAAAAAAAAAATTAAAAAAAAAGAGGCCCATGGGCCACATTGCTCACCTGAGAAGCTTTGACCCTTCTATTCTTTACCAGATTTCCCCCTTGTAATACATATTGTGACCCCATCCTACCCACTGATCATAATTTAGACAATTTGAAATCGACAATACCCCAGGATGCTTCCACATAAGTTTCAGCTTTTCTGGCCCAGTGGTTCTTGAGAAGAAGATTTACAAAGATGTTTCCTATATATTTCTATGTAAAACTTTGATTCCTTATCGTGGCCCTGCCCTACCCCTGGGGGTCATGATTTGAACAATTTAGAATCTACACTCCCCCAGGATGCTTCCACATAAGTTTCATCTTTTCTGGCTCAGTGGTTCTTGAGAAGAATATTTTCAAAGATTTTTCCTATATATTTCTATGTAAAACTTTGATTCCCCATTGTGGCCCCACCCAACCCCCTGGGGTCTTGATTTGAACAATTTAGAATCTACACTACCCCAGGATGCTTCCACATAAGTTTCAGCTTTTCTGGCCCAGTGGTTCTTGAGAAGATTTTTTAATGACCCTACCTTATTTTTGTCTTTTCTTGATTATCTCCCCTTGTGAGGGGACTTGGTCCTTCATTTTAACAATTTAAATTCCCCTTCATCCAAGGATGCTTTGTACCAAGTTTGGTCAAAATTGGCCCAGTGGTTCTTGAGAAGAAGTTGAAAATGTGAAAAGTTTACAGACGGAGGGACAGCTAGACAGCTGGACGGACGGACGACGGAAAAAATGTGATCAGAAAAGCTCACTTGAGCCTTCGGCTCAGGTGAGCTAAAAACTCATCAAATGTGTGCAGTAGTGTGGCAGAGTCATATTTATTTAAAATAATTTTTTATCTTTATTGAATAACTTACTGAGCCATAATTTACTTTAAGCCATATTTGGTAGTAGTCTCCATTCATGAATTCTACTCACAAAATCTCATTGGCCAGTAAATTTGTACCCCCTTGTTTAACCGGTTTTTCTGCTATATATACTGAGGCATGGGCCCATCCCTGTCAGCGCTGGAAATTTAACTTACTTATTACCAGCTACCCATTGTCACCACTTGGAAGGTAATTTTCTTAGTCTATTAAATTTTTGTATTTTATTGATTAAGTCCAAGTTATAAGCTCAGGTATTTTTCATATTTTTGAAAGAAAGATATTTTAAACTATGAAAATGACATTTTGGGCTTAGTAAACTTAAATTTTCTTATTTTTGAAGTGAATAGGAAATAAAAGTATTTTGTCTCAGTATCTATGTGTATTATGATATTGTATATGTTTTTGTATTTTTAGATCTGCCATTGCTTTTTCATTTCCTAATAAATTTATAAACTGAACCTGCGTTTTCCTTCTCCGCTTGGTTATATTAGGTAACTCCAAACATAGGTAATCAGAGATTAGAAAGCTCACCTCACTGAATGTTGTCTTTAAGTAAGGCAATGTCCCACAATTAACTAACATTCTATCAGTTTACATCCCAAAATGTTAAATTTATATCTGATAGGCATGCAGTTACTTTGGAATAGACCTATCCAAAATCTTCAAACTTGTCGCCCATCAAGAAAATGTACAAGTAGTTTAATCAACATAAGACTTTTGACTTGCTCTCAAGCAATTTTTTTTCACCATTCATTTATCCTTTAAAACCTTCTTTTTGGTTTAGCTTTAAAGCTGAAAACATACGCCTTTAAAACTGGATGTTGTGTTCAGGTCATCAGTGGATGATGTGGACTTGAGTTTCTTGGTAGAACCAGTCCCTCCATTACAGCTAGAAGAATCATCTCCATCTCCTGGAAAAGTTTTGCTATTCTGTGCAGGGGATCTACAAATACAAGCTATGAATGTTTGATTGCCATTTTCAGTGTTATCAAAATCATACTAAACTGTTAATGTTTTAAATCATTTACTATTAAAAATTATAGTTCAATCAGCAGCGTACATGTACATGTACGAGTTAATGCAAACTGCTGTTAAGTTCCCTTTCTCAAAACAATAATTTATGGACTCATCTTTCTGAGAGTGAAAGTACCTGTAGATGCATGTAAATATGCAGTTAAAGATTTGGCTTTATACTGGTTAATTACAACCTCAAATGCATAAAGTTTGTGTAAATTATTGATAAAATTATTATTATAAAACATTATCAATGTCAATAATGAAACGTTACAATACGAGGGGTTATCAAAAAGTTCGTGGACTGAGGCTATAAAATTAGTACTATGTAGTCTATACTTTCAAAATTTATCAGGGACATGAAAGCAACAAAAAATAAGGGGACGACCATTTGATCCTGAGGGGGGGGCCTGGCAAATTTTTTTGAGACAGATTATTTATTTTCATGCCTGTCGAGGACAGATTATTTATTTTCAAGATTATCAAGGACAGATTATTAATTTTCTTTTATGTCTTACAGTACCTTGATCAATTGATTCTAAAGACTAATCATTTATATACCATATTCGGATACAGGATTTGGGGAGGGGACAGGTATAACTTTGTTTAGGCAAGAGGTCTGGGGCCGCCGTAAGGGCCCCAGTGGGTCCTGGGCGAAGCCCTGGTGGAGGCCAAGGGAGTACACCCCCCACCCCCGAAGCTCTTGGGGTTTCATGTATTTTAAGAGTAAAACCAGGCATTTTGTAGTGGTATTGGTTATTATGAACCAAAGTATGACATGATTAATACTGGTCATACCGTATTTTGAATGAAGTAAGTTCAGGGAGCAAAATCAACTATAAAGCTCTTGGGTTTTTCAATATGCATAAGAGTAAAACTTTTGTAGGAATTGGTTATATATGTACCAAAGTATGACGTTATTAAGTCATATCATACATGTACTTTGAATGAAAAGGGCCCAGGGGGCGAAGCCCCCTGAAGCTCTTGGGTTTTTGTGTATTTTAAGAGTAAAACTAGGCACTAAAATATTGGTATTGTCCCAAAGTATGGCATTATTATTATACCCCCCGCAAACGAAGTTTAGGGGGGGTATATTGGAATCACCATGTCCGTCTGTCTGTCCGTCTGTCTGTCTGTCTGTCTGTAGACAAGATTTTGTCCGGACCATTACTCAGAAACTATTGGAAGGATTTGTCTGAAAATTTGTACACTTATTATTCACCATATGAAGTTGTGCACCTGAAATTTTCATCTTGATTCGATTATTATTTTGAATTTTACAGGTGTTTTTTCATTTTTATTTTGTGGTTTTGTCCGGACCGTTTCTCAGAAACTATTGCAAGGATTAATCTGAAAATTTGTACACTTATTATTCACCATATGAAGGTGTGCACCTGGAATTTTCAACTCTTTTTGTTCATTTTTATGCATTTTACAGGTTTTATTTTTTATTTTAATTGACTTGTTCATTTTGGGCTCATGTATAAGGTTTGAGACATAGAATCTAGAATATCTGTACAAAAACGTTAACTACAGCTTAAAACTACTCATAAAAACTGAAAAAAAAGAAACATCATCAAGTGTTAAAAACAGTTTTTACATTGCACAGAAGATAATATAGTTTCATTTGTCTCTTGGAAATAATGACTGGACATGCATCCAGTTAAAGATAAATTAATGAGTTTGGTGTGGGAAGTTGAACATTAAGGTATCTCATTATGAACCATATGTTATCTCCTGGGAATCGGGCACAAGAATTAAAGATCTCTCTTCTCTTATTCTCTTAATTGTAATTTATTGTCTGTCAAAGCACTTCATTACTGGATGACCAGCTCTTTATTTTCAAAATGAATTTGATATAAAGTTATCAAGACTAATTTGATTTTGTATAATATGATTTTTTTTCAACAATCAGTTTGCAGAGTGACATAACACATAATTGCAATATATTTTTTTAATGCAGAAATAAAAAGATAAAATAAAAAAATAATGTTACAATGGAATTACAATGTATTAGTATTGATGTTTCATTTGGTTGCACCTTTGTTTCATTCATTAAGAAACATGATGAGCATGCAATTATATTTCACTGCAAATTTTGTAAGTAAATTATGAACACCTCTAGATCCATAAAGTATTTTTGAATTGGCACCTTCTCTGAAAAACCCAGCGGGGGGTATTTGTCCCTACTGGACAGTTCTAGTTATTATTCGTATCATACTTTGAAATTTTAAGGGAGGGCCTGGGGTCGTACACATGTACACCCCATAAATCCACCAGTGTATATTTTGTATTAATTAATCTGGAAAGTATAATTATTCGACAAGAAAATTAATATATATATATATATAATTTATCTTTTGTGGTGTATAAGAATTGGTTTGTATTTAAAGTTATTCATCACACCTACTAAGTGCACATTGTCATGTTGATAAACTGACTTAAGTATCCAGTCTGGTAATGTAATCTGATTTTAAATACTAATTGGTTCTAAAATGGCGAGCGAAGCGAGCCAAAAAAATTTTGAATTGAAGACTTTTGAGATTAAATTACACATAAATAAAAAAGGTATTTTTACAATATTTAAATATCAGAAGTCAAGGTCAGATTATTTATTTTCTCTGTAGTGGAGGACAGATTATTTATTTTCAACATTTTCAGGGACAGATTACTTATTTCCAAAATCTGCCAGGCCCCCACCTCAGAATCAAATGGTCGTCCCCTAAAGAAATGTTGAAATTTTAGCTTGATTCGTTCATTTTTTGCTAAAATATGAGAAAATAAAAAAGACATTATATGGTTACCCGTCGCCGTCGCCGTTTAGTTTCATGACGTCCCACAACGTCATTGTTTTTCAATGTCCGCTTCTTCTACGTAATACACATAATTTGATGAGATTCCTTGGAGTTGAGTAAGGACTTAAACCCGTCTTGTTTTCATGACTTTACAATGTCAGGAACAGCAGCTTTAAATGCATATAATATTGCAAATGGATTGATACATTGGGAGAAATCCTCGCTTGATTGTGCCAGCATATTATGCTTTTGGGAGTTTAATATCTACAACATATGATCAACGTCATTTTTTGACGTGAATGATTTTTCACAACTTGACTAAGAAACGACATTAACTGTGCATCCCTTTTCTCTCTGGACCTCTTTTGCATTAAAAAACAAGTACTCTGGATGCAGTTAATTTCTCCATAGCCAGTTTAAATATTTCCTAGGTCTATACCACTTTTTTCAGGGCCAAAACTTTTTTAGAATGTTGGAAAATGAAACCCCTTCCACCTTTGACGTCATTTTCAAGGACTTATTTGTTTAGACACTCCATGTCAAATTCATGATAAATTTTCATAGAACTTTTAGAATGAATTGAAAACTTCATATTTTATGAATCAATAGTGTCCCAACATATACCTGAATTAATCAGATTTTGGGATGTCAAATGTTCATATCAAAAGAGTTTTTCTTAGTTATGCTTCAGTCGAAAATACGCCGTATTCGAGGTTGCGCCACCTGGACATACCATAGCTTACAAAAACATTACTAATTCATTTAAAAATAAAATGTATGATCTGCGGTTTATTCTATAGATAGAAAAGATGATGCTAACCAGATATTTGAAAATTCATTGATGTACCTAAAGCGGTTTTAATTTGATGGCGCCAGTCCACAAACTTTTTGATAACCCCTCGTATATCTTATTATTTACATGTACTGCGATATGATGCACACGTTGAACGTGGACACGCTGTCATTGTCACTTTTACATGTACATTGTACCTAAGCTTGTTTGTACTGATACAAAATTTCAAAGTTATCTTTTATAAACAAAATATCAAAGTACTATCTGTAATATTCTATAATATACCATATAAGTAGAATTTTTAGCGAGGATTTAATTTTGGCATTATTAGCAAGGGTGCTGACATCGCTAAAAATTAATTGCGTATTATTTGTAATAGCATCTTTGGTAAGCATTTTAAAATCACTAAAATTACTTCTCGCTAAAAATGAAATACCAGATCTTGGCTAGAAATCGCTAAATTTGCGTCTCGCTAAAATTTCTACTTATACGGTACATTTTTTTCATCAATTAATAAATATTTACCACTTTATTTATGAGAACTCAGAAGTGTTAAATTTCACAACTTCATTATGACGTTCCGTAAAACGTACGAAATTCATCCATATACATATGCTATTTTGAAGACCTCTTACAGAAAATATGTAAGAGATATTGAAAAAAGAAAGTTGGTTTAAAAAAATATATAGTCTGTAGATATATCGAGAGGCAAAAATGTTCTATTTTGAAATCAGGCCAATTTTTGTACTTTATGACTCTTGCTCTTTTATTTCATCATAAACTGTTGATGAATACCAAATTACAGATTTGGTATTCTTTGATTCTATTAATTCTATTAATTGATTTTCAGACTATGTACCCCCTCCAAGTTCCCAGATCCAGGGGCCTGAAAATTAACCATTTTGGAAGAGGCAGCTTTCTTCATTATAAATATGTACTTAGATCACTGGCATAATACTAAGAAGCAAAGGAAAAGATTTTCAAAGAATTCATGCATTTTCACTTTAAAATCTTTAGATCTCCACACTAACACCAAAACACCTGACCCAGGGACCCTTTAATTCACAATTTTGGAATAGGCAGCCTTCCTCATCATAACTATTTAAATAGTTCACTGATTTAATACCCAGGAGCAGAGGAGCAGATTTTTAAAGAAAGTGTATTTTTACTATAAAATCAATAGAGCCCCACCCTAACACAAGAACCCCCGACCCTGGGGCCATGAAATTCACAATTTTAGAAGAGGAAGCTTTATTCAATTATAGGGCTGGGTAAAAGTATCGATATTTCAATATATTGCAATACAATGACAAAAAATATCGTATTGCAATACGATTTTGTAACATCGATATATTGGCAATATGCTTAGATTAAGGAATTTTATCATTAAATATAAAAATGGACTTATAAACGTTTGTTATTAAGCCAAACAGTAAGACAGAAGTTGTTTTGTGGGAGTATTTCAGAGCATAACTTAAATGATATCAACAAGATTATTTTTCTGTGACTGTGTTGGTAACTTATCATAGTTATGTACATTCTGCATGTAAATTAAAGTAAATATAGTAAGAAAATGCCATTCTAATTACATTGAAAATATTGCGATGATACATATTGCAATTAATACAGATAAAAATATCGCAATACGAAATCTCAGGCCAATACCCAGCCCTATAATCAATTAGGCTATGTACTTGGTTAGTTTATTCAATACCCAAGAGCATAGAAGAAGATTTTCAAAGAAATAGTTCATGTTCACTATATAATCTATATTGCCCCACCCTTGCACCAGAACTTCTGACCCTGGGGCCAAAAAACTCACAATTTTAGAAAAGGCAGCCTTATTTAATATAACTATGCACTTGGTTAGTTTATCTAATGACCAGGTGCAGAGAAGAAGCATATCAAAGAAATAATGCATTTTCACTATATATTCTATTTAGCCCGACCTTAGCACTAGAACCCCTGACCCTGGGGCCATGAATTTCACAATTTTGGAAGAGGTAGCCATATTTAATTAAACTACATGTATGTACTTGCTTAGTTTATTCAATACCAAGAAGCACAGAAGAAGAATTTCAAAGAAATAGTTTATTTTCACTATATAATCTATATATAGCCACACCCAAGTACTGGAACCCCTGATCCTGGGGCCAACAAGCTAATTCAGAGAATTCGTGTCCCCCGCTTAGAAAAAAAAGTCGGCTCCCCCTGACTGAATTTGTAGAATTATTAAATGTATACATGTATACTGAAGGAAATAAAATACATGTATGTCAATATGCATATAAAGATTTGATTGCTTATTCTTTATTATGTGTATAGAAGATTTTTTCATATGGAATATTTATCACACTGTAATGATGATTTTATAACCTCATAAATTTTTCATTTCACATGCTGAATACTATCAATTAGTAAAAAAAAAAATTATTTAAAAAAAAAAAAAAAAAAAAGAACGGTCCGACCGAGATTCGATCCCGGGAACTCTCACATTTGAAGCGAGAGACATAACCACTAGACCACGGAGTCGCTTTACATGGAGTGAAATATATGCAGAACTAAAGTCACATACATATATATATTCATGTTTTCATGTTCGGTATTCTCAAAATTTTACACAATCCATGGTGTTTGATTTATTTAGCCTTTATTAAACAGTTCTAATAGATGTAATAAGAACATAAAGTCCGCCGAGAACCTGTTTTATATGCAATAACTCTCCTCATGCCCCTGCGCTAAAAATAGCGACATGTAATACTATAAATACTAATAAAACAAACGGGGCAGGGCACTTTGAGAGGGGCGAGAGACGTCCTAGGGAGTTTTGGTATAAAATTACATTGCATCAGCTCAAAATCTTCTTGAAATATCGCCGGGAAATGATAGTGTTACACACAGACAGAATGTATAAATTTACGACCTTGCACTTTGACCTTTTGACCTCAAAATCAATAGGGGTCTTCTTTAGGCCACAGGGAGTTGTTATGTAAAATTTCATTGCAATAGCTCAAATGGTTCTAGAGATATCGTGTGGAAACGAAAGTGTTTTAACAGACAGAATTTGCTTATTTATGACCTTGACCTTTGACCTTTTGACCTCAAAATCAATAGGGGTCTTCTTTAGTCCATAGGGAGTTGCTATGCTAAATATCATTGCAAAAGCTCAAAGGGTTCTTGAGATATCGTGTGGAAACGAAAGCGTTACAGACAGACAGAAAGACGGACGGACGGACGGACGGACGGACAAACCCAAATTAATATCCCCCACTTTTCAAGCGGGGGACAAAAAAACTCACAATATTTGAAGAGGCAGTCTTATTCAAAATAACTACCCCTGTGAGATGAAATTCATAATTTCAGGAACTTTTATGAACCGTTCATGAAATTCATAATTTATTCATAACAGATTCATGACTGGTTCATAAAGACACTTCATGAATTTTATTCATGAATATATTCATAAAATGTAGTTCATGAACAAATGATGAATTAATATGAATATTGGTAAATTAAATTATAAGTTTAGAGAAACAAGCTAATTCAGAGAAATTGAGTCCCCCGCTCAAGGAAAAAGTAAACCATGCGCAGTTCGGGGAGGGGGAGGAGTCGAATCCCACCTTACTCAGAATTTGTAGAATTATTAAATGTATACATGTACTACACTGAAGCAAATGAAATATGCCAAAATGGATATAAAGACTTGATTGCTTCTTCTTTAGTATGTGTTTAGAAGATTTATATAGAATATTTATTACACTGTACTGATGATTTTAAGAGTTTGTAAAAGCCAGACGTCATACCTTTTTCATTTCACATGCTGAATATTATTAGGTCATTCCAAGTTTTTTCTATGTTTAGCGTCCGCGTGCTCCTTGGTTTTTGACACCCCATATAAGAAAAAACACACAACATCAGAAGTCCTGAAATTGATTAATTTAGTCTATTTTTTTAAATTTTGTCAATTTCTCCAAATAATTCTGTACAGTAAATTATATTGGGTGTATTTTGAGCATTTAATCCCTTGTTTTTGCTTAAGAATAGATATTTCCTCTATTAAAGCAGTTAGATCAAATCATATGAAGGGCGTCATCTTTATGACTTTTAAGCCTGTGTTTTATGTTTTGGCTTGTGTGTTTTTTGCGAATAGGTAGGTAGGTTTTTGAAAGATGGGTGGATGCTAAACAGAGAAAAAACCTGGAATGGCCTTACTTAGTAAAAAAAAAAGTTTAAAGAAAAAAAGAAAATGGATCCTTCGGGAATCGAACCCAGGACCTATCACATATGAAGCGAGAGACATACCACTACACTATGAAGCCGCTTTCACCTTGCGTAAATTATATGCAAACACGAGGTCATATACTTGTACGACTCATATATATTCACGTTTGATATTGTCAAAATTGTACATAATGCATGGTATCCAATTTAGCCTTTATTAAACAGTTTTATTAGATATAATAAGAATATAATTATAAAGTCTGCCGAGAACCTGTATCATACGTAATACTAAGTAACTCTCCACATGCCCCTGTGCTAAAATAGCGGCATTTATGATACAATAAATCCTAATAAAACAAACGGGGTGGGACACTTTGAGAGGGGTGAGAGAGACCTTAGGGAGTTTTGGTATAAAATAACATTGCAAAAGCTCAGAATCTTCTTGAAATATCGCCCCGAAATGATAGTGTTACACACAGACAGATTGTATAAATTTACAACCTTGAACTTTGACCTTTTGACCTCAAAATCAATAGGGGTCTTCCTTTGGCCACAGGGAGTTGTTATGTAAAATTTCATTGCAAAAGCTCAAAGGGTTCTCGAGATATCTCACAGAAATGAAAGTGTTATAACAGACAGAATTTGCAAATTTATGACCTTGACCTTTGACTTTTTGACCTCAAAATCAATAGGGTTTTTTGTTAGATCATAGGGAGTTGCTCTGCAAAATTTCATTGCAAAAGCTCAAAAGGTTCTCGAGATATCATGTGAAAATGAAAGCGTTACAGACAGACAGAAAGACGGACAGACCAACAGACCCAAGTTAATATCCCCCAATTTTCAAGCGGGGGACAAAAATTATGAACATCATAGGTCAAGGTTATGAATGTTCATGAATTTTTATGAAGACTAAAATAATTGCCACAAATGATCACCAGAAAACACTCATTACACCCATAATACAACTTTTGCATGTAGATGCAATCGTTAAACAAGCCCCTGGCATAATTAATAATATGTTTTTGCTTTGATTTTGAAAGTATGGAATTAGACCTGAGTAGGAGAACATAAGAGGTTAATAACTATTTTTTATTCTATGTAATTGATAACTTAGATTCTTCAGGATAATAAAACTATTATGAACTGTTTAGAAGGGAGATTATAATTAAACTATGACTATAATTAAACAAATTACACTGCATCATCATTGACAGCATTTTTTTCTCAAATTGAATTATTAATGTTTCTTCATCATTTAAATTAACCAGCTATATTGATATTGTGCTTTATATAAGCAAATTTTTCACGACACAACTTTGTTCAACCGAATTTTCTCTATTTGTCAAACTTTAAATAAGTTTATGAAACACTTACAGTCTAGAAAAAAAATCATAATCTTTGTAAAAACGTATCATATACTAGTATTTCTAAACAACTAAAAATCTAAATCATTATATCTCTTGTTCGTACTGTACCGTACTATTCCTTGGTCGAAACGCTTTATATTTTGATGCAGTTAAAAGTCATACTTTTCTGTGCATCGTGTGTAATTGAAACAGCATGGTTGTGAAGTATCCATGACATGATGCACATTCGCATTTTATAGTCTATTCTCCTACACATCTTCATAGCTCAGAATACTCAGTTTGAGGGCGAGTAGTGCCAAGAGATATTTGTTGTCCTCCAACCGCCATACTTGTAATGAAAATATGAAACTGAGGTGCTACATCAACATGTTTAATTGATGCTGTAAAAAATTCCAATTCATTTAATGATAAAACTTATATTGATTTTAAAAATTTTAATTTCAGTAAAAAAATTATTTAGATAGCATTTGTTATTTTTTGTTAAACAAAAATTTTGGGATTCAAACTATTTTTTTCTTAATTAGCTCTGCATTACACTTTTTAAAAGGTGCAAACTTGAAACGTGCGAGACGCTGGAAATGTGAATCGGTAGAGTGGGAGGATTATTAACATAGCCATTCTTTGTCAACATTTGAAGAAAATAACAGAATATGAAGAAGGAATATCCAGATGATCAATTTACTTCATAACTGCAGATACAAAAATGTAGGCAAACACTGAATCAGATATCTGTCTGTAGATGTTACTGTCTATTTGTAAAAGTTATGTCTTTTTTAAATGAAAATTTTACCAAACTTTGCTTAAGAGTGGGGATCCAACCAAAGTAGCATACAATAACTAAAGATTGAGGCTCAAAACATTCATAATCCTGTTGACCAATGCACAACATGGTGGGTAAGGGAAACAGGCTAAACTTCCGCTCGGAATGCCTTCATATATGGCAGTGCTTATGATGCAGAATTAAATGAAACAAATATGCAAAAACACAATTAAGTCTTAAGTTTTCAAATTCATGGGCATTTTCAGAAAATCCTTGTTCTTGTAGGGAAAAGAGAAGCAGTTTACAGAGGATGTTGATGAGTTTAGATCAGAAGATAAGAAACTCTGGCTGCAAAAAAAATCCAGGCTCTTGAAGAAAAACAAAAGAAAGAAATGAAAATACAAATAATATTTGATCAAAGGATCCAAATGATGAAATTCTGTAAATTCCACAGGGAAAGCCAATAAGAATTTTTTAATTGACCACCTCTGCTCAAAATCCTTGAAAGCCCTTTTTAGCTGATGCCCTAATTGCTAAACACACTTTTCTGCCTGACTGGAATTAAAAATCATTCCATTTTAGACATAAAAACACACTTTGAAATATGCTGAGGAAGGAACCCGCTCTCCGCTTGACCAAGTAAGGTTAAGGATTCTGCAAAGAGTCACCTTTGAATTGATTTTTTTCATAAATTTACCAGGAATGAACTAAATAATTCATTTATTATTGTTATCACTTATCAGAGTTGTTTACTTGAACAAAGAATTTGTTGCCATCATTGGAAAAAAATCCTGTGGAATCTTTCAAGATGTGTATTATAACATACTTTTACAGTTTTTCATTTTGCATGACTTCATGAATTTTCAAAAATAAACATGAATAATAAATAATATTGCATTTTTTGTTTACAAATAAACAAGAATATTCATGAATAGTTTATGAACATTCCTAAATAACTTTTACAAATTATTCATGAACAGTTCATGAAGATGCAAGGAACTTATAATAATATAATTCATGAACTTTTCTTAAAAGTTCCAGAATATAATTCATGAATTTTTCTTAAAAGTTCAAGAATTATTCTTGATCAATTTGCAGGCAATTAAAAAATTCATGAACAACAAACTATTCTTGTATATTCTTGAACTTGTTTTTTCATGAATAAAATCCATGAAATCATGAGTTTCCAATTTTAACTTCATATCATCTTCATGAACAATTCATGAGCAGATTCAAGAATATAGTTCATGAAGTTTTCTTTTAAAAGATCAAGAATTATTCTTGATCATTTGGCAGGGGTATGCACTTGGTTAGTTTATCAGGGTTTTCCAACATTTGAAATTTTACTGTGTTGCAGAATTTACTTGAAGCACTAAAATTCCGTGCTATTATTGCGATCAAATTTGCAACTGAATCACTATTCATTATTATTATAAAAGAATACATGCGCACACTTTAAAAAAAATAAATCATTAATTTGTTACACAAATGGTATATTTGTTGTACATATTGAAAAAAGTTAAAACACCTGTTTTGAAAAGCAAAGGAAATTCTGGTCGATACAGTCGAACTACTTACCCTTTTTGAAAGTAAATTTGTTGTAAGTTTTTGCCTTTTTTTGATCGAATTACCAAATCGCAAAATAAATAGAAACTTCAGAACAGTATACCTTGTAATACACTTAAGAGTTCCTTGAAGTTAAAACAATTTGAGTTGCATCAAGCAAAAAGGGACCTTTGTGACATAAACGTAATTACGTCACAATAGCGCTTCAACGACGTGATGTCTTATCTGTGCGTTTGCCGATGAAAAAATCCATACGATAGTGCAAAACAAAAATATATTTGCGGAATACATATGACTGCCGTCACGAGAAAAGGGCCCTTAAGGTCAAATTTTCATAAATTGACTTTTTGGTAGATTCTGATAGCCGGACTCTTTCTGAATGCAAATATACATAAATTATGAAAATATCTCATTTTTTCAGTATTTTATAAGCATTTTAGTAAGAGCGCACCAAAACAACTTTGACGTTACTCACGGAAAAAGTAATGACGTCGCCTGCGTCTAATTCATTTTCCGAAAAAAAAAATTAAATTACGTCATTTAAGTAACCTCAAACATTTTGAGGATTATAAACTTGATTATTTTTTTTCCAAGCGATTAGTACATGTATGTAACTATTCCTAAAGGATTTCGTATGTTATTACTATTTTATTTCTATTTTAGAGCAGATCTAGTAACTTCGTAAAGGTGGATGTGGGACTAGACTCTATACAGAATCTAGGAACGGTTTAAAATGTATCCAAAAATAATACTAATTAAACCCACACAAATTATTTTTTAATTTTAAGTAATGTAGCTCAATTTATAAAAAAAAAAATAAAGCACTTGTAACATTTAAACATTAAAAGAGAGAGAGAGATCAAAAGGAAACCGCGCGCAAAAACGGCAATCGTAACTACTCGGCCATTTCCGAAATAGTATTTCTCTTTCTCGGAAAATGGTGGAGTAGTTACGAATGGCAAAAACAGGACTAGCCTGGTTCCCTGTCCCTGTTTTGCTCCGTATACTCCGTGTCATAGGCAAGGATGAGCCAGGGGACCAGGCTAAAACATGACATCCCCATTCGTACGGAAATGGCCAAGTAGTTACGATTGTGGACATCCCCTCCAAAAAGCACATCCATCCTGATATTTTTTTAAAGTATAATTTTCGGTGATGAGTCCGCATTCATTCACAAACACACATGCACGTAGCTTAATTCTCTTTAAATTTTACGATAGGATTAAAACAAAAACTGTGTTCTCTGTATCATCGAAAAAATAAAATGAGAAATAAATTCAGATACGCCAAGATATGTAAACTTGTTTTTAAAAACGCTTATTCCGTTTATAACTATATTCATGAATTAAAAGAAATATGTTCGCTACTTCCATGAAGCGGATTTTACTTTTTGAAAATTTTAAAATGTTTAAAGCACCAAATTTCTATTGTTTTTAAAATTCATTTTCCTCGCCTGTTTTAGTTATGAAGTAGAAACATAATAAAGAGGCAAATAGAAAATAATGTGAAAGGATTTTCCTATGAATGGTTTATATATCAGGGGTTCAAAATTCCTCAAGCCCGACGTCCCGGACTAATTTAAATTCGCGTCCTGGGACTTGGCTATGTTTTTTGTTTATCTTTTTCTTTTAAGTTAAAAAAATGATCGTAAAGCTAAAAATAAAGTCGCCAAAGTCCTGGGACTTGGCTATGTTTTTTGTTTATCTTTTTCTTTTAAGTTAAAAAAATGATCGTAAAGCTAAAAATAAAGCAAATTCTCAAATGTATTAAGTAAAAATGTGGGTTTGTGTTCGTTAAAATACCCATAAAACATTACGAACGTTTCGAAAATACAATCCGTCTTTTTATTTTCCGTTGCGGTTAGATTCTTGCTTTTACGCAATTCCTCATGTTTCCTCCTATATGACAAATGGCAAATAGTCTATTAGTTTTTTAAATTTCGGTTTTAGCTTTGACTTACAGCACATTCTAACTGCTATTTATTGTAACAGATGGTTTATTCAGTAGTGAGTATTTGTAAAAGTTATTTTAATGTACCAATAATCTATCAGTCTGGTATTTTTGAAATACTCATGTATTACTATATGACAGTTTATGGATGAAAAATAAAACATATATTAATACATATAGTCTTTATTCATTCAATGCAACAAATGAAAATAAATTATAAGTAACATAAATTTAATGATGTATAGGTTAATATGGACTTTCAAATTTCTTCCTCGGACTTGCCTAAAATTTACTCTTTAAGTCCTGGACTTGACCATGACAAAAAAAATTTTGAACCCCTGTATATAAATTAACTAAACCTAAAATTGAATCTTTCTTTTAACTTCTTACTTTTTCAAGTAAATCACAATAAAAATCGGTTAGAAATATTTCTTCACATTTCACTTTCTTTTTTTTATTTTGATTTTCTGTGCCATGTTTCACTTGAACATAACACTTCTATATTTCTTACAAGAACCGCTACTTGGATAAATAAAAAATATGTATTTTGTATAATGTCACCAAAGAGATGGTTATCTGCACTGTTCGTGTCTATTTTTTATATAATGCACACTAAACGATGCTTAACTTTTTTGTGCAAAATTACAGTCCCATTACAAGTTTGACGAAATCGATTCAAAACTGAAACCGAATGAATATATTTTTACATTTTTTTTGGGGGGGGGGGGTTCACGGCCATGAAAGGTCATCTATTCATCTTCCTCCGTGACATCGGCTAACCTGCGACCTTGGGTTTTCACATTTCGATGCGATTGTATTAACCAATAATGAAATATTACGTCCAACACACGTTTCTAGTTTTTGTATGAGGCGATGGCGCATGCGGTTAAGTATTAATCTACCGCTCTCATTTTACATCTTTCTCCTTTATTTTTAGGCAAATTATTTTTTCTTAGTTATTATTTCAAAACGTACTACTTTCTCGATATTTTGAAATTGAATAAAAAAAACACTTGTTTTTTTTTTTTTTTTTTTTTTTTTTTTGCCTAGCTTTCCCCACACAGCAAGGGGGAGGGATCAGTCAGAAAAAAATATTTCCCTGAAAAATTGTCACTTAAAAAATGGGGGTGGGGGCTGTCTAAACTCGGAAATTCAAGGGGGGGGGTAGATTCAGACTCTTCACATCAAATTTTCCTAATCAAACGTTTTACAATGCCTTATTGTCTTGTCCCGTAGTGCGCGAATTTGAGTATGCTGCAACAAAAAGTGGGGGGGGGGGCAACTGGACTTTCGATGTACCCCCTTCCCCAGTTACTTGCGTGCGACGATACTGTATAATAGGCAATATTTTTCTTTAAAAGCAGGAATATTTGTGTTTGCTTATTAATTCCTTTCCTTAAAGCCATGTTAAGATTATGAAATAGACTTCAGAATTTGATTACAACGGAAGAAATTAATCTGGAGATATGCGGGGTATTTAGATACATGTATCAGAGTTGAGACTCAGCGTTCAAGTTTTTATTGAAAACTGAAAAGTGTGCCTAAATTTCATATCATAAATACAATAGTCAGTATAATATATTTTACATTCATGAATGTTTTACACGAACTTTTTTTCCGCATCTAACATCACCAGTGCTTACATTTTTTTTTTCATCTTTCTATAATTTAGAATTCTTTAATTTGTTGTCTAAGGTTTGATGTTAATGTGGTTCATGATTTAAACGTTTTCATAACTCTTGGAATTACATTCAGAATCTCTTGTTTTTCGCTTAATCTATATTGTTTTTATTTTTCTTCTGGTTTCTAAATATCCTCTTTCATAATATTACTGTCGATGTAAAATTGTTAATTTCTTCAACATTGGGTATAATGCTTTTGGGAAAAGTCTACGATACCTGTATTTAATTCCGAAATATATTGCAGTTCAGTTTCGAGTGGGATTCCATTTATCAGAACAATGTAAGAAACAATAGTAACTATACCACACACTTCTTCTTCATGTATTTACATGTATTTGATCATTTCAAATTAGATTTTGAAACAAAATTTATTTTTAGCAAAGTTTTTATGGTATCCCCATCCTCCATATTTTATCCACATTTATCCTTAGCATATTCTCCCACTTTTAATTCAATATAGAATTATTTATTGTTGTTGTAGAAGGTTTTAATCTCTCATGTTACAAGTATCTATATCCAATCAAAGAGGAGTTATTTATTTTAGCTTGAAATTTAACCGGTTGTCTTTTTACCGGTATTCCGAGATTTTTTTTTTTTTGGCCTGGCTACATATCCCCCCCCCCGTTTTTTATCCACACATTTGAAAATCGACAGTTCATGTGGTCTGACAATCGGAGTACATCAGTATGATAAACTATGGATTAAATTTAAAGAACTTAACATTTTTGAATTATGGTATAAATTTTACAGCAAAAAGTAGCGTTTATAAAGAAGGGTAATATTATGTGTGGCTTGATCTCTCGCTAGCTCTCTCTGAAAAAAAATATACATGTGCATGGAATATACCTTTTTATATTAAGACTTCTGAACATAAATCCAATTTAAGTATGTGTATGTAAATTCCTCAGAAAACAAATATGCAGCATCTTTAATTTAGTCAGGCATAGATTTTGTTTTATCGCTGTTACCAACAATGTGTATGTCCAATATCGCTTATATCAACATCAAGTTACATACTTAATTAAATAGAATTACGAATAAGTGAATTCACGTACTAAATAGTAATAATTTTATAATATTATATATTTAAAAAATGTCCGTATCAAATACACATAGAACTTTTATAACACTTTGAAATCCAGTTTTATTTCTTGTGTACGAAACGTGATAGTCGACAACATTTACTTCCGTGTTTACAATACCGCGACTTTGACGTCATTTTCTGAGCATTGTGATGTCAAAAGATAAGGGCCCTTTTCTCATGACGGCAGTCATATATATTTTTAAAACACACACATCTAAAACTGTCTTGAAAAAATGTTTAATGTCATCAATTTATAGATTTACTGGTAATTTTTCCAAAAATAATATACAAACTTATTCAATTTTTCATTGTTATGAATGGTTTTACTCTTGAGACTTGAGCTGTCAAAAATGTTCAACAAATCAATGTACGTGCCTGCCTCATTTAGCTCTGAAACCAATCGCTCCTTCGGCCTTTCTGGCTGAGCTCCAGTTTATACAGATAAGGAAGTGATCCCCTGCATTTATTTTATTGTTTTACTTTTTTCTTTTCTTTTGTTTTTATTGTGGAGGGAGGGGTACATGTGAAACATTCCAGATTGATTCTCCGTTAGACAGAATGGTCCGAGAATTGGCGACTCAGTGCCCACAGTTTGTCATCTGAGATCAAATATTCGAATCAAGTTCACTGATTCTAGCTAGCATGGTTGCAGTAGCATTTTTTGAATTCATATTAGGAAAAAAATATGAATGCAGCAGCTAAGAAACTATCTGTAGCCATGTCATAAAAGATGAAGCGGCGAAACCCATACAGACTTCCGTATTTACTCATTATATGTAACATGTTGGCGCATCACTCGGAGGTTTGAAAACTGCATGACGCAATAAAATGTGAAGATAATAAACAGTGGTCATTTTCAAAACTAATTTTTTGTGATCTTGTATTCATTGCCTAAATTAATTGAGATAAATTAAAACTAAACACGATAGCTTTAGGTAAAGCTGAAGTTTAGAATTAAAGAGCGAAATACTGTGTAGGTCATGTAAAATCAGATGCATGAAGGCCATTAGTTTGACTTTCTGATTACTTCAGGCAAAAACAGTAGTTCCAGATTATAAATATGAGCACATCTTGAGTTTATAATCTTACATAATATGTAATGAAATGGTTTGATTAACCCCTCCCCCTTTTTTTTAGAGATGTGCTAATGTTTGTTTTTATTACTACGGAAACAGGAAAGGGAAGCCTTTCAAGGATTAATTCCGATTTTTTCCTTTATTCTCTCTTAATTTTTTTTTTTAGTTAATTTATTATCGTTTTGATTTTGCTCGTATTTTTTTTATTCAACCACAACCACTTTGAAAACACGGGTACATACACCATATCCCCCATCTGTCTAAATAAAATATCGCTCATATGTTAAATCAATGAATTAAGTAGCGGATCATTGTCTTGAAATTCACATCATGAATAAAGTTTTGTAGATACTACTCTGTATTCTTTCTCAATTGTAGACGATATTTGCAGAGGCTCATGATCATTTGATATTTAGGAAGCTGTGCACTCCCTTTGTTAGTGCTGCCGAAGAACTATCTCAATTTACACATACTGCAATTGCATTATCAATGCTTATATTTACGAACCCTTTTTTCATGAACGAATAATTTTGCCCCATGACTCCCTTTTTATCTCTGTAAAATAACCTTTTCCACAAATGAAGTTAATTCTTTCTATATGGTTATTATGCATATGATTGAAATTTTTTTTCCAATCAGGAATGAAAGAAATCTTGACATTTCTTATTTTAAGAATCACCCACCTTATCATAACCTGACCATAAGAAAGAAAAGTTAGGACTTTTAAAAATTAAAATATGTTTTTTAAATAATATCTTACAATCATAATTAATTTGTAACTTTTTTTTGGGGAGGGGGGAATGTAATTGCGTACACATATCACTCGGAGCTCCTCGAATGGCTCGTGTACGAAGTGTAGCAGAGTAAGCCAAAGATTACCGACTGTGCACATTATGCATAATGAGATCTATCAAAAAATACAAAATGCAAATAATTGAAACTTTTGCTTACAATCACATGCTGAGAATAAATTTAAGGAAATTTCTAGCGATGACAGCGTGTATGCATATATTGTATACGTACTGTTTTGATTTTCAGAGGAGAGACCCATTTCACACCATCTTAACATATATTAGCTGCAACCATAACGCTAAAGATCAGCAGCTAAACATATATTGTTTTGTTCTCATTAACACTGAATATGAATTTAACTGATTATTTAATTTACATGTATGTAAATGTGTATGTACTTCTATATTCAAGTAATATTTAGATTGTACATCTGTAAGCTAGAATGTCATCTGGACCCTGACTTGGTCAATAAAATATTGCAGGAAGCAACATACCAACTCGTGAATAGGTGGCACATAAGAAAAACTTAAAACAGGTCAATTATACATTAACCATTTTAGAATACTCTGAAAGTCAAATTTAACGTCTGACTTTGAATTGTGATGCATCAAGCCTAGATATACGAGGGTTGTCCCGTAAAATCGTGGACAAGTTGTCTAGTATAAAAAATAAACATCACTGCGTTCTGAAATTTTCGCTATTATTTAGTACATATTTTAGTAATATACACAGCAAATTTCAGATAAATATATGCATAAAGAAACAAATTATGAGATTTTATGCCATGAATTGTATCACCTTACGGCGCATGGATTATAACATCAAAGTGTCTAAAACAGCGTCACATTTTATCTTTGCTGAAAATGAAGTTGGATGAGTCCCACTTAAATTTAGGAATTTCATTGATACACATTCTTTAGTCTCCATAAACAGTCGAAGAACCAATTGGCACCCTCATGTGATCTTCTGAAGATTTTTTAGTAAGTTACGGACAATATTCTCACCATCATTCAACTAATAGAAAATCTCATATCAGCGGTCTACTGTGACAGCGTCTTTTGCTATTACATTAGGAGTTTGTCTGTATGTTTTGTACTCCCCAGGGACTCGATCAAAAAAAACTTTGCTAAGAAAACTCCTATTTCATTTGCATACTTAAGATATGGTGATATTTTTATAATCTTTTTTCTTCTATGGTCATTTTAAGTCTCTAAAGGTGTCATTACAACATCGAATTAAAACGGAACTGCTCTCCATTGCGCCGTAACGGCATAAAACGACGCTATTTTTCGTATGTTGTGTTTACCACTTTCCCATTTCGAATGCTCGAGAAACTGCCAAAAATTAACCAAATGCCTTAAAAGTTTTACAAAGACTACAAAATTGATTGCGGAATTGAATTGAATTTTAATCCAAATCTTATGTATTTAAAACTTTTATTTTGAATTCAAACTTGTGTATTCTTTAATAAAACCTTGGTTTTAGCTCACCTGAGCCGAAGGTTCAAGTGAGCTTTTCTGATCACATTTTGTCCGGCGTCAGTCTGTCTGTCTGTCTAGCTGTCTGTCTGTATGTAAACTTTTCACATTTTCGACTTCTTGTAAAGAACCGCTGGGCCAATTTCAACCAAACTTGCCAAAAAGCATCCTTGGGTAAAGGGGAATCAAGTTTGCTCAAATGAAGGGCCACGCCCTCATTCAAGGGGAGATAATTGGGAATTAATGAAAATTTGGTGGCATGTTTTAACAAGGCCCAAGGGCCTTGAATCGCTCTTCTGATAAATTGTACAATCTATCACTTCTATTCGAAGCCTCCAACTCTATTAGAATCATAAGACCCAAAACGCATCAACTTACAAAGTTTGATAATATTTAGCCAGTTAAGACTGAAGATATTATAATATAATTATAAAATACCATAAGTAGGTCACAGTGACCTACCTTTTGCACTGATTGAAATTTTCTCTGAGGACTCAAGATATATTAATTGACAAAGACTGATGATTCTAAATAAATAAGTACCTGAGATATTCAAAAGTAGGTCACCATGACCTACTTTTTGGTCAACATTCTCTGAAATTCCAAGATGCATCATCTGACAAAGTTTGACGATTCTAAGCCAATTAGTACCAGAGATAATTAAATATAGTCATCAAATGTCAAAAGTAGGTCATGGTGACCTACTTTTTGGGCGACGTTAATGCCTATATTGACAAAATTTGATGATTCTAAGCCAATAAGTACCTGAGATATTAAAAATTAGGTCACCCGTGACCTAAAATTCTTGTTATTTTTTGACATTCAATGAAACCCTAAACTTTTCAGTTTAGGCACCTTGGGTTTTCGAAAACTAAGATGCCTCAACTGACAAAGTTTGATAATTCTGAGCCAATAAGTACCAGATATAATTAAATATAGCCATAAAATGTCAAAAGTAGGTCACAGTGACCTATTTTTTGGTCGACGTTCTTCGGAGAATGTCAACCAAAAAATAGGTCACAGTGACCTACTTTTGAATATCTCAGGTACATATAAGCTTAGTCATCATCAAACTTTTCAGTTTAGGCACCTTGGGTTTTCGAAAACCCAAGATGCCTCAACTGACAAAGTTTGATGATTCTTAGCCAATAAGTGCCTGAGATACTTAAATATAGCTATAAAATGTCAAAAGTAGGTCACTGTGACCTACTTTTTGGTCGACGTTCTCCGAAAACCCAGGTAGCATCAACTGACAAAGTTTGATGATTTTAGGTCAATAAGTACCAGAGATACTTAATTATAGTCATAAAATGTCAAAAGTAGGTCACCATGACCTACTTTTTGGTCGTCACTCTCCCAAAACCCAAGATGCATCAACTCACCAAGTTTGATGATTCTAAGCCAATAAGTACCAGAGATACTTAAATAAAGCCATAATGTCAAAAGTAGGTCACTGTGACCTACTTTTAGGTCGTCACTCCCCGAAAACCAAACATACATGGACTCACAAAGTTTAATGATTCTAAGCCAATAAATACCTAAGATACTTAAATATAGCCATAAAATGTCGAAAGTGGGTCATTGTGACCTACATTTTGGTCGACATTTTTCAAAGACCCAAGATGCATCTACTGACCAAGTTTGATGATCGTAGGTCTGAAGGTAATCAAAATATGCGTTTTAAACAATTTGAAAACAAATGTCGGCAAAATTCAAAAAGTAGGTCACAGTGACCTACTTTTTCATAAATATGTTTTAAAGTCCCAAGATGTATCAAAGTACAAGACTTGATGATTCAGTGTCTGAAATAATGGGATTTAATGTTTTTAAAAGGTTAAGTCATAAAGTTAAAAAGTAGGTCATGGTGACCTACTTTTAAGTTGACATTGTTTGAGGACCCAAGATGCATCAACTGACAAAGTTTGATGATCATAGGCCTTAAAGTGTCCAAAATATGCCTTCAAATCAATTTGAAAACAAATGACCACAAAATTTAAAAAGTAGGTCACTGTGACCTACTTTTGAGTTAACATGATGTGAAGTCGTAAGATGCATAACTTACAAGAATTGATGATCCTAGTCCTTATAGTAAGCAAAATATACACGTTTTTATTAATTGTAAATTTTGGTCAACTTTGAAGTGACCTTGAGACCACGCCCTTTGCCCCAGGGTAATTCCTCGTGCAAATTTTAATCTTCGACATATCCTGATCCTTGTATGTAAGATTAGTGAAAATCTGCCCCGTGGTTATGGAGAAGATTTTTTTAGCAACCAGTACTTTTGGTTTTGTTTTCCTGATTATCTCCCCTTGTTTAAGGGTCCCAACCCTTATTTGAGTATAAATGTTAGCCCTTGGGCCAAGGATACTCTGTGACAAATTTGGTACTGATTGGCCAAGGGGTTCTTGGGTTATGGCCCATATTCTAAAAAATTTACGCACACCGCACAAATGGCCATAGCATTAGCTCTTTGAGCCTTTGGCTCAGAAGAGCTAAAAATCTTCTTCTCAAGAACCACTGTGCCAGGAAAGATGAAACTAATGGGAAAACATCCTCAGGTAGTGTAGATTCAAATTTGTTCAAATCATGACCCCGGGGGTACGGCGGGGCCAAAATGGCCGAACAAAGTTTTACATAGAAATATATAGGAACATTCTTTAAAAATCTTCTTCTCAAGAATGACAAAGCCATAATTCATCGTATTTATATGGAAGCATCCTCAGATAGTGTAGATTCAAGTTTGTTCAAATCGTGACCCCCGGGGTTAGGGCGGGGCCAAAATGGCCGACCAAAATTTTACACAGAAATATATAGGAAAATTCTTCAAAAAATCTTCTTCTCAAGAATGAGAAAGCCATAATTCATCATATTTGTATGGAAGCATCCTCAGGTAGTTTAGATTCAAGTTTCTTCAGATCATGACCCCTGGGGGTAGGGCGGGGCCAAAATGGCCGACCAAAGTTTTACATAGAAATATATAGGAAAATTCTTTAAAAATCTTCTTCTCAAGAATGACAAAGCCATAATTCATCATATTTATATGGAAGCATCCTCAGGTAGTGTAGATTCAAGTTTGTTCAAATCATGACCCCCGGGGGTAGGGCGGGGCCAAAATGGCCAGCCAATTTTTCCATAGAAATTTATAGGAAAAACTTTTTAAAAATCTTCTTCTCAAGAATGGCAAAGCCATAATGGATCATATTTAAATGGAAGCATCAGCAGGTAGTGTAGACTCAAGTTTGTTCAAATCATGACCCCGGGGGTAGGGCGGGGCCACAATGGCCAACCAATTTTTTCATAGAAATTTATAGGAAAAACTTTTTAAAAATCTTCTTCTCAAGAATGGCAAAGCCATAATGGATCATATTTATATGGAAGCATCAGCAGGTAGTGTAGACTCAAGTTTGTTCAAATCATGACCCCGGGGGTAGGATGGGGCCACAATGGCTGACCAAAGTTTAACATAGAAATATATAGAAAAATCATCTTCTCAAGAATAGCAAATACATGATTGATCATGGGACTACTTTTGGATTTAAACTTTTCAATAATAAACCAATAGCTTCTTTTTTCTAGTCACAGTGCTCAGGTGAGCGTTGTGGCCCATGGGCCTCTTGTTTGTCCGTGTGCCGTAAGACAATACCCCGTGCACATTCAAGCATAATAAAATCTTTATTCTTGCCTATATTTTATCAAAAAAATTATCATGCACTTAAATATGATAAATAAACATTCACTGAAATTTTCAGCTTAGTGCGCCCATTACTTTTTGAGAAAAACGCTTTGTCCACGATTTTACGGGACAACCCTTGTATATACGTAACCTATAGTTTTTTTCATCAGTATTTTTCAGTACAGAGCAAATTAAATTCCTTGATATTTTTAGTGAGAATAAAAAGCAAGTTTTTTCACATTGTACAACACACAATATCTATCAAATTGATTGAAAGAATGAATCCACCGAAGTAACGTACCTTTGTTCCAAGCACAATGTGCCAGGCTCATTTTCGAAGACCTCCCCATCACCTCTTTACCCAATGTAAAACAAGAGGCCCAAGGGCCTTGAATCGCTCTTCTGATAAATTATACAATCTATCCTAAGACCCAAGATACATCAACTGACAAATTTTGATGATTCTTAGCCAGTTATGGCTGAAGATATTTAAATGTAACTATAAAATACCGCATTAAGATGCATTAATTGACAAAGATTGATGATTCTAGGCCAGTAAGTACTTGAGATATTCAAAAGTGGGTCACAGTGACCTACTTATTGGTCAACATTCTCCGAAAACCCTAGGTGCATCAAATGACAAAGTCTGACAATTCACTTTTCGCTTGACGCAACTCATTTATCAATTAAATGATTTCGGTATGATGTTATGTTTGACTTACAGTGCCAATATAATTCTAGAGTTGTGGCTCTATAGAAAAGACATAATTAATTTAAAAAAAATAGTACAATGTATTTTTAATTCAACTACCAATTAACTGTGACATGGAAGTGTGAAACAAATTATTTGTCTTTGTTCCTTCATGCGTAAACTCCAGCGAGGGTCTAGGAGATAACCTATTATGCAAGAAAAAGCCCTAATTAAGTGCTCTACCTGTTAGAATTGAAAGACAGTATAATTGTTTGATTAAAATTTCAGTTAGAGAGATTATCCCAGATCTTACCGTGTCGGCAAACTTTTAAAGCTATGTATGCCGTAATAAACAGTATTTTTGCACAGCTGAAACTGAACAAAAATTTCTGAAGTATGATAAGCTATCAAAAATGAAGCATTCTTGCAAATTCGACGAAATTTTATTCGGTATTAACAAAGTACTGGTTGGGAAAAGAACACGATATTCTCATGCATATTTATAAAGGACTGACATTTATCCTGGATCTGCGCATGTGCGCGGGAAAAGCATTGCGAGAATCATCAGGTCGAGGACAATAATTTTTTGTGACGTCTGTTCAACACAAATAGACCAATCAGCTGAATGAGTTGTATTTATTAATGCATTTATGGTTTCTACATAAAATACTACATGTGTTTTTTCGAAAAGGCTAGTTTTTTTAAATCGCTCTCGGAAAGACTTGATGCATTATGTTCATTATTATCTACTAATCCCATGCTCATATTTGCATACAAATGATTAACAATGATGAAAATTAAAGTTTTCCCCACTCCATTGTACAGGTCCATTTGTTTAGAGTTTCCCCGTGGTGTACTGCTAGTGGACATTTTCGGTTGGGTGAATATTTACAAAATAGCGACTACGGATCTTCAGTATGGAGCGCATTATGCACAAAAAATATTTTGTCAAGTACAATGTATATAAAGTAATTTAAAGTGCTATTTTTACACCCTGAATGGGATATCGTCAATTATCCCTTAGGGTTTTTTTAATATGAACTACATAACATATGTAGATGAAACTTACATACCATACATCTTGCCTTCTTAGAAATATAATTGGGCTAATAAAATAAAATTGGTCTAGGAATTCCAGGCCCCTAAAACTATTCCAGTTTGAGGGCACAACCAAGCATTTCGATGAACACCATTAAGAAAAATTAATTCATGTAGGTAGCATCGTTTTTTTAAAGTGGGTGGGGGGATAGAACAGTTAGAATAAAAAATCGACTAGCTCGAAGAAACCTGACAAGTAAAATAGGTTCCAATATCTTTCACTACTAAATTTTATTTATTCCTACAACATTACCCTATTTAACTTTACTGCCAAAGTCCAAATTTCACTTTCGAATTAGCCCGAGCCAATGCTGATAACCTACTTGCAAGATTTTTTATATTATTTTCAAGGGGTCAGAAATACTGTGGTTCATATGTAAAGAATATATTTATATTATTTAGTAGTATTCTGGTTTTGGCATTCGGTATTTTGTGCAGAATTATACATGATAATCTGTGGAATACTTTTTTTTTTTTTTTTTGAACCATTAAGAAAGGCAGAATCGAATGTATCTAATAACCATTTTCATTGATCAAATTATATCATTTGTTTGTATTAGTTATTTCATTTTGGCACAACAAGGTTTCCAGACTTTTTTTATCCATAATCGCTGACAGCTGTAGAAGTTCACCCAACCGAAAATGTCCATTGAAAAGACAATTGCACCTGATTATTCCTCGGTACAAAAAGCAACCAACTCTGAGGTGCGCTCACGTATTGACAATCCTAAACTCACTTGTTTGTAGTAAAAACGTAGTAGACCATCATGCTTTTCGGTTCATTCACGAAATTGGACCATTGTTTGCTGTGAACATGCGAGACCTCGTGATCATGAATATTTCAATAAGAGGCGGTTTTTTATCCGACACTGAGAGAAAATAATTTTTACCAAATAATATTTCATAACTTTTAAAAGTAATGGAGTGGAATTGTCTTATTTGCAGAAAATATGTAACTTATATAACTTGATGAGACACCACATATATTTATTTCTTTTAAAATAAAACACTAATACGGCACATATATCTTTAACTGTGGCGCATGCATAAAATTTGAATCATTATTGTGTCTGAGAAAATTTTACTGTGTAAAATGGGAGTAACTCAGTAAAACAGATCATGGAGAACCCTGGTTTATTTAATGCCCAGGAGCAGAGAAGATTTTATGCATTCTCACTATACAATCTATATAGCCCTGCCCTAGCACTAGAACCCCTGACCCTGTGGCCAAAAAATTCACAATTTTGGAAAAGGCAGCCTTTTTCAAGTTAACTATGCACTTGGTTAGTTTATTTAATGCCCACGAGCAGAGAAGAAGCATATCAAAGAAATAATGCATTTTCACTATATATTCTATTTAGCCCAACCTTAGCACTAGAACCCCTCACCTTGGGGCCATGAATTTCACAATTTTGGTAGATGACTCAATGCTGAATACAGTCATGCCAACAGTTTGAACTGCTTGATGTCCAGGAGTAAAGAAGAAGATTTTTGAAGATTGCACTAATTTTAGTGGTTTTGGCCCCACCCTCTAGGCCCCAGGGGGAGGCAGAGACCATGAAATTCACAATTTTTGTATCCCTTCACCCATAGATGCTTTATGCCAAAATCAGCTGAAATTGGTTCAGCGGTTTCAATGCACGACGAACGACGACGGACCAAATAGATAGTAATTGGTCATCTGAGTTTACTCCGGTGACTTCAAAATTAGGTCAATAATGAAGGTCAAAGGGTCAGAAGTCATAGCATGCTCAGAAATATGTTAATTGCCTCAGGAAATGCACAAGTCATGTCCAATGTAAAAGCTGTATGTCTTCTCAATTAAAAGTTATGAGGAAAAATTAACATTTTTGAAAAGTAAATTCAAGGTCAAAGTCACAAGATCAAAAATCAGTGTATTTAAATAGAAAGGTCTTAACTGTCACAGGCAATAAGCAGATTTAATATGAATATCCTATCTCTTCTCATTAAAAAGTCATGAAAGTTCAAGTTTTTGAAAAGTAAGTAAAACTTGAAGGTCACAAGGTCAAAAATCAGAGTGTATTTATATCGGTCTTGTCACAGGTAATATACATTTGTAATATGAAAGCCCCATCTCTTCTCATTCAAGTCATGAACAAAGTTCACGTTTTTGAAAAGAAGATTAAACTTAAAGGCCAAGAACTTGACATCAAAAGTCATAGTGTATTTAGAAAGGTCTTGCTACGGGTAATACACATGTTGTATATGAAAGCCCTATGTCTTCTCATTCAGAAGTTATGGCCAATTCAAAGTAATGTTTAAATTTTTTAAAAGCAGGTCAAACTTCAAGGTCAAGGTCACTGGGTCAAAAATAAAAGTGTATTTAGAAAGGTTTTGTCACAGGTAATATACAAGGGTTGTTCCAGAAAAATGCAAACTTTTTGAATATTCCAAATACTATTCAACCAAAACTAATAATGTTTTGCATGTTGTTGGAAAATCATCTTTTGGATATTTGACAAAATTTATGCATATAAAAACAGCATTTAAAGGATGTTAAATATTGGTTGTACATGCACAATTTTTTTTACTTTTACAAATAGCATTGTCAATGAAGTTTTCTTCGTTATCAGGCTATATGCCAAGATAATGTCAAAATTTATACTATTAGTAAATTCTTTGTAATTTGGTGAACTCTTGTTTAAAATTTCATTTTAATTGACATCATTATTGACGATAATATGACGATATGTTCTAAAGCGCTTTGAATTAGACATTTAAAAAATGGTGATGTTAAGCGGTAATGTGGAGCACCAAACTATCAAGCAACACAATGTTGAGCAGGATAGGGCTCCTGTACATAGAGAAAAGAGATGTTAACAATGAAAAAACACAAACAGAACTATGGAAAACAGGTTTATCTCTAGTAGAAGGGGCTTGAATTGATTTGTCTGGTTATCGGGTAAAGGCTTCTCCTTAGATAAATTAACAAGAGGCCCAAGGGCCTTAAATCGTTCTTCTGATAAATTGTACAGTCTATCACTTCTATTTGAATCCTCTAACTCTAAGTATCCTAAGATGCATGAACTGACAAAGTTTGATGATTCTTAGCCAGTTAAGACTGAAGATATTTCTGAAATCAGATAGCTATAAAATACCATAAGTAGGTCATGGTGACCTCCTTTTTGATTTGAAACTTTCTGAGGACTCAAGATGCATTAATTGACTGATGGTTCTAAGTCAATAAGTACAACATATATGCAAAAGTAAGACACTGTGACCTTCTTATGGTTGATATTCTCTGAAAACCCAAGTTGCATCAACTATCAGAGTTTGATGATTTTAAGCCAGTAAGTACTTAAGATACTTAAATATAGCCATAAAATGTCAAAACTAGGTCACAATGACCTACTATTTGGTCGCATGTTCCGAAAACCCAAGTTGCATCAACTGACAAAGTTTGATGATTCTAAGCCAATAAGCACCTGAGATAATCCATTTCGAACCTACTTTTTGGTCGACATATTCCGAAAACCCAAGATGCATCAACTGACAATGTTTGATATTTCTAAGCCAAAAAGTACCTAAGATACTTAAATATAGCCATAAATGTCAAAACTAGGTCACAGTGACCTACTTTTTGATCGACATTCTCCGAAAACCCAAGTTGTATCAATTGACAAAGTTTGATGATTCTAAGCCAAAAAGTACCTAAGATACTTAAAAATAGCCATAAAATGTCAAAAGTATGTCACCGTGACCTACTTTTTGGCTGACATTTTCAGAAGACCAAAGATGCATCAATGCACAAAGTTTGATGATCATAGGTATGAAAGTATTCAAAATATGCCTTTTAAACAATTTGAAAACAAATGCCTGCAAAATACAAAAAGTAGGTCACAGTGACCTACTTTTTCATAATTATGTTTTAAGGCCCCAAGATGAATCAACTTACAAGATTTGGTGATTCTAAACCTCTCCGTATCTTAAATAATGGGATTAAATGTTTTACAAAAGATGAGCCATAAAATTCAAAAAGTAGGTCATGGTGACCTACTTTTATGTTGACCTTGTTCAATGACCCAAGATGCATCAACTGACAAAGTTTGACAAAGTTTGATGATTCTAAGCCAAAAAGTACCTAAGATACTTAAAAATAGCCATAAAATGTCAAAAGTATGTCACCGTGACCTACTTTTTGGCTGACATTTTCAGAAGACCCAAGATGCATCAATGCACAAAGTTTGATGATCATAGGTATGAAAGTATTCAAAATATGCCTTTTAAACAATTTGAAAACAAATGCCTGCAAAGGCCTTAAAGTGTCCAAAATATGCCTCCAAATCAATTTGAAAACAAAAGCCTGTAAAATTGACAAGAAGATTTTTCCTATATATTCCTAAGTAAAACTTTGATCGGCCATTTGGCCCCACCCTACCCCCGGGGGTCATGATTTGAATAAACTGGAATCTACACTACCTGAGGATGATTCCATATGAGTTTCATCTTTCCTGGCCAAGTGGTTCTTGAAGAGAAGATGTTTAAAGATTTTTCCTATATATTCTTATGTTAAACTTTGATCGGCCATTTTGGCCCCACCCTACCCCCGGGGGTCATGATTTGAACAAACTTGAATTTACACTACCTGAGGATGATTCCACATGAGTTTCATCTTTCCTGGCCAAGTGGTTCTTGAAGAGAAGATTTTTAAAGATTTTTCCTATATATTCCTATGTAAAACTTTGGGCCCCACCCAACCCCGGGGGTCATGATTTGAACAAACTTGAATCTACACTACCTGATGGTGATTCCACTTGAGTTTCATCTTTCTTGGCCCAGTGGTTCTTGAGAAGAAGATTTTTTAAAAATGCCATTATTTTTTCTCTAATTCATAATTATCTCCCCTTGGAAAAGGGCATGGCCCTTCATTTGAATCCCCTTTACCCAAGGATACTTTGTAGCAAGTTTGGTTGAAATTGGCCCAGTGGTTCTTGAGAAGAAGATGAAAATGTGAAAAGTTTACAACGACAACGACAACGATGACAACGACAGACAACGGACAAATTTTGATCAGAAAAAAGTAGGTCACCATGACCTACTTTTGTGTTAACATGATGTGAAGTCCTAAGATGCATCAACTTACAAGATTTGATGATCCTAGTCTTTATAGTAAGCAAAATATCAACATTTTTATTAAGTGTAAATTTTGGTTAACTTTGAAGTGACCTTGAGACCACGCCCTTTGCCCCAGGGTCAAGCCTTGAACAATTTTTAATCTTCAACATATCCTGACCCTAGATAGAACGTTCTATCGTTAAAATGATACGGACCCGGTTTAACGATAGAATTTGTTCCATGTATTCGTAATGTAGCAAAAGAAACATGGGCCATAACTCGTACTCACTATAACTCAGTGCATTTACTACGAACAATCTAGAGAGTTCCGAATGTAAACATGCCAGGTAAAGAACTTTATTCGGTAATAACCAATATTTGTCCCCCAAATCAAACTTTGATGGAGATATATTTAATTAAGTTCTTAAACAGGGGAGTATATGCTGATTTCAAAGCACTGAATATTTTCATAAGTAATGACGCCATATGTACGTAATGACGTCACAAACATGACGTAAATTTCAGTTTTGAATTAATAGTCTTGTAAAACAAAAGATATTGAAAAAGTTCCCATTTTTCTGGGACAATTTAACCCTCGTACATGTGTAATATGAAAGCCCTGTCTCTTCTCATTCATAAGACATGACCAAGGTTAAAGTTTTTGTTAAAATTTCAGTTTTTTATGAATTTCACAGAAAAATGTACATATTTCGTCGATATTTTGAGTAAAAGTCACCAAGCGCATGTGTGTTCAGGATTAATATTTTGATATAATGTGTAGAATGATAATATCAATGAAATATGTCAATATTGTTCCTGAACAAAAATTGTGAATACACTGCTTTGCATCAGATTCCTTTATCTGAGAATTTTATTAACTGAGATATTTCATTGAAATTTTAAGGCATGATTCAAAAAATGTTGATTATGATTTGTGCCAATATTTAACTTAATAGTCCTTGTAAAACAAAAGATATTGAAAAAGTTCCCATTTTTCTGGGACAATTTAACCCTCGTACATGTGTAATATGAAAGCCCTGTCTCTTCTCATTCATAAGACATGACCAAGGTTAAAGTTTTTGTGATGGACAGACAGACTGACAGACAGACCAATGAGATTACCGTATATACTCGCCTATAAGTCGGTCCGCCTATAAGTCGGTTGTATTTTTTTATGTTATGTTGGCGGAATTTGCTATTGACCCGCTTATAAGTCGGTACAGTTTTTCGCCAAAATCTGGTGACAATTTCAATTAATTCATTGATGTTTTAACCTGTTTCAATTAATATTTTTCGAAATGATACTGATATTAAATCTTAAATATTAAACAAAAAGGCAATGCTCACTTAAAATACAAATGAAATTATTAAAATATGTAAATACTTGTACTTTATAAAAATATTATCTAAGAATACATAAATAATCTTAAGTATCCAGACATTTCCTTTGAGAATCGTCGGAAATGTCATTGTAAATAAGATACTACCTTTTAGTCTCCAGAAAAATACCAATATCCTTATGACTCGCCTATAAGTCGGACATAGAGTTTTAAACCAATATTTAACTCCCAAAATACCGACTTATAGGCGAGTACATATATACGATAAATGCCCCCTCGATTTCGCGAAAGGTTGATAATAAAGGAAAAGTCCAAGGTCATGACATCACATTTATGCGAGAGGATGCCCATGGGCCACATCGCTCACCTGAGAAGCTTTGACCATTCTGTTCTTTACCAGATTTCCCCCTTGTAATACATAATGCATCCCCACCCTACCCCACTGATCATAATTTAGACATTTTGAAATCTACACTACCCCAGGATCCTTCCATGTGCACACAAGTTTCAGCTTTTCTGGCCCAGTGGTTCTTGAGAAGAAGATTTTCAAAGATTTTTCCTATCTATTTCTATGTAAAACTTTGATTCCCCATTGTGGCCCTGCCCTTCCCCCAGGGGTCATGATTTGAACAATTTAGAATCTACACTACCCCACACTATTAAGTCAGAAAAGTACTGACATTCCCATTTTTTACTGACAAACTTAGAAAATTACTGACAATGTGCTGTCGTTACTGTAAAACTTAGACAATTACTGACCTTTTTACTGCCGGTACTGATAAACTTAGAAAAGTGCTGACAATCTTAGTCGGTGCTGATAAACTTAGACAATTACTGACCCGTTTACTGTCCCTGCTGAAAAACTTAGATAAGTGCTGACATTTACTGATAATTACTGTCCCTATTGTTCTTGCTCTTGGGGAGGCTGCAGTGGTGTGAAAATGACTGTGTGTTATACTTTGCATTTAAAAACAGTCTTATTTTAATTTTTGATGAAAAAAAAAAATCCCAGGCAGTTATCATTTTTTTAATCTAAATATTATTGATATCTGTATAATAATTCAGAATATGATTTGAAATTAACTATGAGTAAATCAAGTTTAAATTTATGTGTTGAATATATCTATCCCTGTTCAATTAAAGAATTAAAATTAATTAATCATCAAGTTAGTTTTCATCTATTTATTTCTTTGCAGACAGATATCTGACTTTAATGTTGAGCCCCCCCCCCTCCCTGTTTTCACGATCGGAAAGTTGTATCAATTTTCTTTTCACAAACAGGACAGATGTCTCTTGCTAAAAAAGGAAATCTTCTAAATATTGATTAATCTCTGATAGGTAATTCAGTTTCCTAATGTTCTCGGACATCTGTACAAGTCATATAATTATATACCCCTGTTTAAGATGCTCATACGGGAGTTCCCCTATTGAACGGTACAGTGTTTCATACCGGTATATAAACTTGTACTATGCCTTGTTAATTTTGTCACTTAAAACATTATTTCCAAATGAATGGTTGGTTGATCGATTATGCAGGGTTCATAAGTACCCAATGTCTGTAAGTCCAAGACTAGACTAGATTATCAGACTAGTAATAAAAATTCATGTTCTAGCAATTATAGAAATCTTATGGAAAATATTTATATTTACTAGGTCAGCGGTAAGACTAATATTAGCAGTAGCACCATTCTCAAATATTTTTCTTCTCTCTCTCCCTCCATTCGCAGATCTAGGGGTGGGGTGGGGGGGGGTCAGGACCCCCCCCTAGAATTTGCACGGTTATAAAATATATATACAAAAGCAAGAGAAAAGTTACCTCCTTGGACCCCCCTCGGAAAACGCAGACCCCCCTGATAAACGCGAATTTGTAGTAAATTGGTATAAAAAGTCAAAGATTTGAATCATGAAGTCATTGACTACACCCCCCCCCCCCCCCCCCCCCCCCCCCCCACCCCCCCCACCCCCCCGAATTAGGTTTTTTAAGTTTGGGTGAATTTTTTTTTTTTTTTTTTTTTTGCTTGTCGAGAAATTTCTGGGTTAAACATTTTTTCAGGACTGGGGTGGACCCCCCCTGGGAAAAATTTCTGGATCTGCGCCTGCCCTCCCTCTCTCTCTCTTTCTCTCTCTCTTAAAGATACAAACAGTATTGACACTCTAAGTTACTTAAATACTTGACATTTGCTCCGTTTATTCACATTGCCGAGGGGGATAGATCACTATTTAGTTTTTAGATTTAATCTTTAAGTATTTTTTAATCATGATTCAATTTTAACAAAAATATTACATGTTTTGTACCTTCCATTTTTCCCCTGTAGCTATCAGTGAATTGGAATTAATTTGATTTTATGTGCTGAAATTAAATTTCATCTCATTAAAGTAGGTAGGCGTAGGGTGTTATGATGTTAACATAATAATAAGGCAGAATGCAGACTTGTCTAGTAAAATATTTTACGAAGTAGTGAAAATTGGAAGTCATTAGTCCGTCGAACCAGTGCTCACAAATATTTATTTCGAACTCTCTAGCATACATGTATAAGCCCCCCCCCCCCCCCCTATGCACACACGTTACATGAAAAAAAATCTAGTATACCAGTACTTGAATATGATTTATAAAAATGTGTAAGTTTTTTGAATGATGCAAATTTCTTTGTCCATTTGATCAATTTATACCCGTCCCGTAATCATTATTTATTTGATTCAGGTTTCATTAACATCTTTCCTTTGCATGATCTTGGTTATTCGCTAACTGTAGGTTCCCACTATCTTCCGTGACGAGTTACCATTCATCTCTCTCTCTCCATCCTCTCTCTCTCCAAAAAATCAATATCGACCCAGGCAAAGTTTAAGATACATGTATAGTTAAACTCCGGCTGATTTTTTTTTACTGTCATAGTACTGCTGCATATAAATTGTGTTTGATTTTTAATCATTCTTAATTACTGATAAAAAGTTAAGGAAATATACTATGAACTATTTTTATTTGATTGATAATCAAACAAATTCCTCACTCCACTGTCCCCCACACACACTAACACGACCTAACAAAAAATATTAGAGACCAGTAATTTTTACAACACTTTGGATGTAATGTACCCCTTCTCATATATTTATTTTTGCTTAAATCTTTAAACAATTTGTGCCTTTCCCCGGTTGGATTTTACATCAATCTTCTTTTTCATTAATCGTTAATTTTATCTTACGTCGGTATATTAAAAAAAATTATTTATTTAATCTAAGAAGAGGTTGAAGGATTGTAGATTGTATATTTATATTACGTATGTGTTGGTGTTGAATTTCTCAAATTCAAACTGTCTTGAAGAAGAGTCTACCTGTCGCCGTAATGTTGCGTAACTAACTTCTAGTGAAATCCGGCGAGTGTTCTTCTGTATAATACAGCAGTGACACCTATTGTCTTCTTTACCCGCTACCGTACACACTCGGATCACCTCAGGCAATTTCTTCTACACACAGGTGCTTCACAGAGTTTCCGATTGTATGTTGAATGATTATGTAATTCGGCTGGATACCAGCTAAACGACTTGAATAATTTTGGACGAATAAAAAGCACAGTGTTACTGTAAAATCATGATACTGGTTTCAATACCGAACAAAGCTATGAAACGTCGATTTATTAAGTTAATTAAGTTTATTTATTTTTTTGTACCTAAACAGATAAAAAGGAGTACAAACTTAAACAGGACAGTATTAATTGTGTGTTCCACTTTAATAAAATAAATAAGTACATGTTCATCGTTCTTCATTTAGTTCACACGTGCTCCCCCCCCCCCCCCCCCCCCCCATTTTAATTTGAAAACACAAAAAGAAACTAGATCCATGTGAACGTCTACCGACACTCTAATTGAAAAGAACATTGATATTAATTTCTATCAAAGTTTTGTTTCAGGAGTATGCATAGACAAAAGATGATAATATAAAATGTCATAGTTTTTCATGTATTTGAATTAAAATAACACTTTCAGGTGGGGATCCAGAAAATCCAGATTCGAAAATCAGCTAAAAGATGTACATTATTTCAAAAGAATAATGCGGACAGTAACTAAATCAATGAATGTCAAAGGATCAATGATCAATGCAGGCCCGTAGCCCCCCTCCCCCTGCCCAATGAATAAAATAAAAAGTCTTTTTTTTATTTAAATCCCCCATCTGTCTTTTAATTTTGGTTTCTTCTTGCAAATGCTTGGATTCGGGTATGTTTGACTGCACAAAAACAAATATTGGCGGCGTCCACACAATTAAAATTTTTACATAATATGAAAACTATAACAAACGCCTTTCCTCAAAAACATTAAGAAAATATTATAAAATGCATGTTATGTAATAACAATGTTTTATTATAAAAAGGAAAAGACCTCTGTAAAATTTCATATCTCACTACTAAAGGAAGATTTTTATTTTTTTTAATTGATTATCTTTTTGAAGGTTTTGAAATTTTATCCCTTCTCTTGAAAATATATTTTTACAAATCAATTTTCTATAAATATAGCAAAGAAGCTTTTTTTTCCAAAGATATCATCTGGACATAGTTAAAAAATTATCTGAAAAAAACAAATAAATGAAATAATAATCTATGTTAAAATAAAAAAAAATCAATTTCACACCACTGCAGCCTCCCCGAGAGCGAGAACAATAGGGTCAGTAATTATCAGTAAATGTCAGCACTTGTCTAAGTTTTTCAGCAGGGACAGTAAACGGGTCAGTAATTGTCTAAGTTTATCAGCACTGACTAAGATTGTCAGCACTTTTCTAAGTTTATCAGTACCGGCAGTAAAAAGGTCAGTAATTGTCTAAGTTTTACAGTAACGACAGCACATTGTCAGTAATTTTCTAAGTTTGTCAGTAAAAAATGGGAATGTCATTACGATTTTGACTTATTAGTGGGCCAGGATGCTTCCACATAAGTTTCAGCTTTCCTGGCCCAGTGGTTCTTGAGAAGAAGATTTTCAAAGATTTTTCCTATATATTTCTATGTAAAACTTTGATTCTCCATTGTGGCCCCGCCCTTCCCCAGGGGGTCATGATTTGAACAAAATTCAATTTACACTACCCAAGGATGCTTCCACATAAGTTTCAGCTTTTCTGGCCCAGTGGTTCTTGAGAAGAAGATTTTCAAAGATTTTTCCTATATATTTCTATGTAAAACTTTGATTCTCCATTGTGGCCCCGCCCTTCCCACGGGGGTCACTATTTTTACAATTTAGAATCTACACTACCCCAGGATGCTTCCAAATAAGTTTCAGCTTTTCTGGCCCAGTGGTTCTTGAGAAGAAGATTTTTTAATGACCCCACCCTATTTTTGTCTTTTCTTGATTATCTCCCCTTGTGAGGGGACTTGGCCCTTTATTTTAATAATTTAAATTCCCCTTCACCCAAGGATGCTTTGTACCAATTTTGGTCAAAATTGGCCCAGTGGTTCTTGAGAAGAAGTCGAAAATGTGAAAAGTTTATGGACGGACAGCTAGACAGACGGACGGCGGACAAAATGTGATCAGAAAAGCTCACTTGAGCCTTCGGCTCAGGGGAGCTAAAAATGATTTGTATGTTTTTAATGCATGGAATTTCAATCATTCAGAAAGGGTGAATTCTAATTTCTTACATCTGTCTTAAATTTTGAAGGTCATTATTTTCAAATACATAATTAAAAGATTTTTTTTTCATTTTTACTAATAAAAAATGCATTAAAAAACTGAGAGTTTAAAGGTACTTGGACACAGATTTGAAGTTAATATTTTCTGTATAATATCACGAATTATATACATGTATTTTAATAGCATTTCATACAAAAATTAATTAAAAATCTTATTACATTTAAAAGTTATTAAAACTTTAAATTTTTTGGCGGGTTTGATTGACACATCCTTGCACTTTTACAAATTATTACTTTATTCATACATAATCCTTAGGAAGAGTGGCAATCTTGTTGTGTATTAATGAGAAATATTAAAACTTGAATCCAGAAAAATAATTTTATTCAGAGTAGAAATGTTAGAAAGCAAACCTCCTTCACAAGTATCGTCATTCCGTTGTGTACAGAGTTTTGCAAATCGATCACACTCATGTTATGTACACAGTTTTTGTAAACAGGGCAGAAGCTCTGTTATTGTTTGATGTTTACGATTCACTGGGTGCGTTCAATCACCAAAGTCTGCTCACCACAACTGCACGGACTGACAATATATTGTGTGTTTGTTTTGCTTTCGAACATGTCTACTCTGAATTTTCTGGATTATAGTATTAATATTTTTCATTAATACACAACAAGACTGCCACTTTTCCTAAGTATTAAAAATAAAGTTAAAATTTGTGAAATTGCAAGGATGTGTCAATCAAACCTGTCAAAAAATTTAAAGTTTTAATAACTTTTAAATGAAATAATATTTTTAATTAATTTTTGTGTGAAATGCTATTAAAATATATAAGTCGTAATATTATACAGAAAATATTAACTTCAAATCTGTGTCCAAGTACCTTTAAATTATGGTCTTTCAATGCTGAAACCATAGTGTAAAAGGGATCTCTTCAAGATCTATAAAATAAAATTCTGGTGTGGCATTCCTGCTTAATTAAGAAATAAGTGTCAAGATTTCCAAGAAAGATTGATAAATACCCAGCATGCAAGTCACTAAAGCTCTGGGTGAGACTGGCAAATGCATTGTTTGGTGATTTTACAGTTGAGGTGGCAACATGTGTAACTTGCTCCAAGGAAACCTGTCAAAACACAAGATATATCTTCTAAAAAATTATTCTTTGCAATAGTTAAAGAATGGGTGGAATTAACTGGCCAGAAAAAATGTCATTAAGTTTCATAAAATGTTAATTTTTTTCATCATATAAACCCCCGATAACTTAACCGTATATTCATGGTACAAATGTGAATATAAAATGCTCTTTTCAAGGTAAACTTAATAAATATTGAAGGTATGGTGCCTAAAGATTTCTTGAATATCAATAGATAATCAGGGTCACACATTTTTCATTGTCTGAATACATAGTTAGCACATGTTTGTTGGCTGTTTTTAAGAAAACTGTAGTTGTATATTAAACAAAATAATGTCATATTAAAAGGAGAAGAATTGACTAACATGCACTCAAACTTATTTAACAAAAAACATGTTCAAAACAAGCTTCTCAATTCGATTGTTATGACTGTTTTAAACTTGATTTGACTCTGAACTGTTTAATATTACAATTCATCACATGATGTCCAACTGTGCGTGTACTTGTGAAAACATGCAGTTACATTGAATTCTTCAACCTGACCTCTATCTAAATCACTATCATGTTTGATTTCCGTTTTCCGTTTTCAGAATTCAGCTAATTAAATGTTGTCTAAATTTTGTATGTCCTCACATTTAAAAAGAATATTCATATTGACATCACTGTAATATGCCTATTAAACAGGTATTAATTCGAATTTCTATATAGAGAGAGGGATAGAGAGACAGATGTCAAAAATGACACTGATCGATTGCCCCATTTTTTTTTTAATATTGATTACAAAACTTAACAAGAGGCTCATGGGCCACTTCTCTCTCGTAAGAAACTTTGGCCATGCTGTTCTTTAACAGATTTCACCCTTAAATACCAATTGTGACCACGCTCTACCACCAGGGGTCATGATTTGGACAATTTAGAATCTACACTACCCCAGGATGCTTCCACATAAGTTTCAGCTTTTCTGGCCCAGTGGTTCTTGAGAAGAAGATTTTCAAAGATTTTTCCTATATATTTCTATGTAAAACTGGCCCCACACTACCCCCAGGGGTCCTGATTTGAACAATTTAGAATCTACATTATTTCAGGAAGCTTCCTCATAAGTTTCAGCTTTTCTGGCCTAGTGGTTCTTGAGAAGAAGATTTTGTAAGATTTTTCCTATATATTTCTATGTAAAACTTGGATTCCCTATTATGGCCCTGACCTATCCCGGGGGTGATGATTTGAATAATTTAGAATCTACACTACCCTTGGATGCTTCCACATAAGTTTCAGCTTTTCTGGCCCCGTGGTTCTTGAGAAGAAGATTTTTAAAGTTAAATTTTTCTACATATTTCTGTGTAAAACTTGGATTCCCTATTTTGGCCCCACCCTACCCCGGGGGTCATGCAGTGATTGGGAAGGGCTTGCACCATGCGCCATAGTTGCACTGAAGTGAAAAATGGCACATTTAATCAATCAATCATGGCACCAATGTGCGCATTCAATTTTTAGCGATGTTTGGAAATATTTTGCGTACAACTTTCTTTCTTGTTTTACTTTCGTTTTCAATGCAGTCAATTTAAAACAACAAATTTCATTGGTTGAAACCTGTCAAAAAGTACTTTTGGTTAAACGCAATGATACTTATTTGTATGGTAGGGCTGTTCACTTTCCAAAACTGTCGTAATTTTAACACAAAATACGGGTCATTTATATTCTATGAAAGTTCCTTTAAATTTGCTGCATTTTCATACATTAAAAATCGGATTCGGTTAATTAAAAATGTGTTTTCTCTTGTATTTCATATTTATTTGTCCCTTTATTTCTTGATTGATTGTATACTGTTTAACGTCTCTCTCCAGAATATTACACTGATATGGAGACGTCACCATTGCCGGTGAAGGGCTGCAAATTTAGGCCTATGCTCGGCATTTACGGCCTTTGAGCAGGGAGGGATCTTTATCATGCCACACCTGCTGTGACACGGGGCCTCGGTTTATACGGTCTCATCCGAAGGACCGCCCCATTTAGTCGCCTTTTACAACAAGCAAGGGGGTACTGAGGACCTATTCTAACCCGGATCCCCACGGGGCCCTTTATTTCTTGAAATGGCCCTTTAGATAATATTGATGGCACATTCATTCTTGAAATGGCCCATCAACAATGTTGACAGTTGCGCCATAGTCTCATTGACCATTTTGGCCTTCCCAATCACTGGTCATGATTTGAACAATTTAGAATCTACACTACCCCCAAGATGCTTCCACATAAGTTTCAGCTTTTCTGGCCCAGTGGTTCTTGAGAAGAAGATTTTCAAAAGTTTTTTCCTATATATTTCAATGTAAAATATTGGATTCCCTATTGTGGCCCCCCTACCCCTGTGGGTGACGATTTGAATGATTTAGAAACTACCCTTTTCAGGATGCTTCCACATAAGTTTCAGCTTTTCTGGCCCAGTGGTTCTTGAGAAGAAGATTTTTAAAGTTTTTCTTTTCTACATATTCCTATGTAAAACTTGGATTTCCTATTGTGGGACAGTCCTACTCCCGGGGGTCATGATTTGAACAATTTAGAATCTACACTATTTCAGGATGCTTCCACAGTGGTTCTTGAGAAGAAGATTTTAAAAGTTTTTTCCTACATATTTCTATGTAAAACTATGTAAAACTTGGATTCCCTAATGTGGCCCCGCCCTACCACCGGGAGTCATGATTTGAACAATTTAGAATCTACACTTGCATCTACACTACATGAGAATGCTTCCATATAAATATGATCAATTATGGCTATCCTTGATCATATTGGTCATATTTTTTGGATGTATCCTTAGGTAGTGTAGATCCAAGTTTATTTAAAGCAGGTTTCAAGTGGGTATAAATTTTAGGACACAAAGGGTCATCAAAGTTTTACTTAGGAATACACTAAATGCTTCCTATGAGCCTAATTATTTGTTATATTGTGATTAGAACAGCAAAGCAATAATTGGTCATAATTAATGTTGGCAACGAGTACCCGGTTAACCGATTAAACGTCGAACGATGCGAGTATCGGTTAGTAAAACTGCTAACCGGTTACTCGGGTAAAAATACATTTTTCATATTAAATACGTATATAATAATTTTTAAGCTATTTGTAAGTGTATATTTAAAAATTTCCCTAATTCAATTACCGTTAGGCTTGCGCTAGTTGTTCACAAATAGGAATGATTTGTTTTGATTAGTTTAATTGATGGCTTTAATTGTGAGGGGGTATGCGTTTTGAAGACCTGAGTCATAATTACCTCATTTTAATAGACCTGTGTTAGAGGAACATACTTTAGCTAAATGCCGCTATAAACATCAAGAGTGTGGAATATTGTTAAAGAACTCGAAATCTGTCAAATTCAAATAATGTAGATCGTAGTTGTCATATACGGGTAAAACTATAAATATGCTAAATTACCATAGATTGAAACATAATTCGATAACCAGCAATTTGCAGGAGACTCAACAAAACCAACCGTATGTTAATTCCCCTCAATAGCGACATATATCGTGACACATATCTTCTTCGTATGTTGATATAAATAATCATGTTCTTAAACAAAAAAAAACCACACGCATTTAAAATTAATATTCTTCGAAGATATTGTGTGTGTGCGTGTTTTTTGATTTGAGTTTGTATTTGTAAATAAAGTTCATATATCTAATATCTGTGGTTTATTTCTACCAATAAGTAAAAGGATGAGATTAATACTAGGTAATAAAAATACGGAAACTTTAACAAAAAATCATCTGAGTAACCGGGTACTCGATCGGAAGATTAAGCGAGTAACCGGTTACTAAAAATTGTCCGATTTGCCAACACTAGTCATAATTATATATATGGAACCATCACCAGGTAGAGAAGAAACAATTGTTTTAGCTCACCTGAGCTGAAAGTTCAAGTGAACTTATCTGATTATATTTTGTCCAGCATCCGTCTGTCCAACTGTCTGTCTGTCTGTAAACTTTTCACATTTTCAACTTCTTCTCCAGAACCACTAGGCCAATTTCAACCAAACTTGTCACAAAGTATCGACGGGTGAAAGTATTCAAGTTTATTCAAATGAAGGGCCCTGCCCTTATTCAAGGGGAGATAATTCAGAAATAGTGAAAATTTGGTGGCATAATTTAAAAATCTTCTTTATGGGGAAACATTCTCAGGAAGTGTAGGTTCAAGTCTGTTCAAATCATGACCCCTGGGGGTAGGGGCGGGCCACTATGGCCGATAAAATTTTTACAAAGAAATATACCGCTTAAATGAGTTAAAATATAGTGAAACCAGAAGTCTCTGTCGAGACTGTAACTCTACTGGTTTGTACTTATAACAAAGGATGAGAAAAGAAGCCACTGCCATTAGATCAAAACCATAGAAGGAGTAGCGTTTTAAAGGAATTTCACCAGGGGTGTGCAATTAGAAAAATCAATAACTAGCCCACAGGCTAGTGGCAGCTATAAAATTACTAGCCCCAAGTGAAAAGTTACTAGCCCAAATATAGGGGCAAAAATTAAAATAAAAAACTATACGTTGAAAAGAAATTAATTGTTGAAAAAGTCAGGGTACTGAGGTCATTCTTTTTAAAATTAAAGTTTAATTCTCACTATGAAATTAAATCATGTATAAATTATAATGAAAGAAGATTAAAATGAATTTAAATAAATTATCCTTTTTCTGAACATTGCACTAGCTCATTTAGAATGAAATTCAATTCATTTTGTTTTCATCTTAAATCATTAAATACACCATAAATATATTTTATGTGCTAATTTTGACTATCATAAAACACTTATCTTATATATAGCAGTTGATTGTACAACAATAACGCTTAGTTTTCTCGGCTTTCCTCTATCGTCAAAGTTAATTTAATGAGATGATATATGATCACATATTTTAAAAACAAATCATTGTATCATGTATTTACCATAAACAAAAGAATTACAATTACGAGGAATTTAATCAAATCTTACACACTTAGGAAACACAAGATGGTCTGTACGATCGTTTTGTATCCCTGTGAATTTAAAGATACATAACTCTTGATTAAATATTTCGTCAAAATTAACACTCGTCAGGTAGTGTTTACTATTTTATGTGAGTCAAAACAGATAAGATTAATTTAATGGAGATTTATTGAGAGTAGGAGCATGTTGGAGATTTATTGAGAGTAGGAGCAGAAAAATTTTCACTGGTTGGGAATTTGATAGCAAAAACGAGTGAAAATACAGGTTGTGCTTTTCTTGTATTGCGTGTGTAGTTATAATTTTTACTAGCCCAACGGGCTACCTCCATGCAGAAAATCACTAGTCCGACCCCAAAAAGTGGTACCCCCGGGCGTCGGGCGATGCTAATTGCACACCCCTGTTCAGAGAAAATTCTATTTTTAGTAATGATGGCAACACCGTTCATCGAAATCAAAATCCGATGCACTATCTTATGTATCTTAGTGTAGTCTACACTAAGTGTGCCAAGTAATATTGAAATCGGACCAAAACTGTAGAAGGAGTAGCGTTTTAAAGGAATTTCACAGAAAATTCTATTTTTAGTAACCATGGCAACACCGTTCATCGAAATCAAAAACCGATGCACTATTCTATGTATCTTAGTGTAGTCTACTTGTGTGCCAAGTAATATTGAAATCAAACCAAAACTGTAGAAGGAGTAGCGTTTTAAAGGAATTTCACAGAAAATTTTATTTTTAGTTACCATGGCAACACCGTTCATCAAAATCAAAAACCGATGCACTATTTTATGTATCTTAGTGTAGTCTGTTTGTGTGCCAAGTTATATTGAAATCAGACCAAAACTGTAGGAGGAGTAGTGTTTTGAAAAATTGTTTACAGACAGACGGACAGACAGACAGCTAGACGGACGGACACCTTACTATCGCATAAGCTCTTCTGGTCTCTACCAGTAGAGCTAAAAATGAACAGGTGGGATTGAAACTGGCCGCTCATGAGGAGTGGTCTCTTATTAAGGGTGGCTGTAACAGCAGATGCAACTGTATATTAAAAAATAATTATTGTACTGTAATTTAAAGACACCAATATTTAAACAAGAGGCCCACATGCCTTATATGTCACCTGAGTATAATGTAACAACTTTACAACAATAGAACTGGTTCGTGTTTTAAATCAAAGCCATAAAATTCACAATTTTGAAAGAGGCACAATTGTTTATTATAATTTTACTCTTCACTTGCTTACTTTGGTTACTTAATACCCAGAGGTAGATCAGAGTAACAAAGAGAAAATGCATTTCCACTTTATAACCAGTTGTACACCCCAACCCACAGGAACCACTGACCCTGGGGCCACATATTTCAAAATTCTGGAAATTTTATCATAAATTTTATTTCATCATAAATGGTTGATTAACACCAAAGAGCACATTTCAAACCATTAATTTATTTTCAGACTTCGTGTATGTAACCCCCCACCCCCACCCCACTGACCCAGGGGCTCTGAAATTAACCATTTTGGAAGAGGCACCTTTCGTTGTCACTAATATGGACTTAGATCATTGGCATAATACCCAGGAGCAAAGGAGAAGATTTCCAAAGAACAAATGCATTTTCACTATATAATCATTAGAGCTCCTAACCCCGTGGCCCTGAAATTAATAAATCTGGAAGAGGCATCCTTCCTCATCCTACCAGGGTTCGACACTAACTTTTTTACCTTGGTGGACCGCAGGTCCACTTGTCAAAAATCATTGGTGGACCTTCTTAATATCTGGTGGACCTTTATAAATGATTGAATAAATGAATGAAACATTACACGAGGCGTTAATTAACACTAACTTTAATATATACCGATACCAGACAGACCAATAAAGCATAATTCTAACCAGTCAACAGAATCAAATCAATATTAAGGACTAGTCAGATTTTTATTCAGAAATATTGTAAAAAATTTTAAAAAAAATATTAATCTATAAACCAAAGAAATATTCTAATAATTATCATTAAAGTTACAATGGTGAAAACCTTCATTTATTTCGCTTCCACAGGTAGATTAAATTTAAAACTCCAATTACCGGTATTAATTAATTTGTTCAATAATTAAACAAGTGAGTTTTTCATGTATCCATGGCTAGATCATTTTTTTTTACTACGGTGCAAAACTGACATAGGTACATGTATGTGTATTGATTAATTTTTTTCTAAATTTATTATTTATTCAAATAAGTAGTGATATAATATGTATATCAAGAAAAGAAAATGAAACTGCAGATAATAGTTCATTTAATGTAAATTACGCCTGTTTGAACATCTATTTAAATAAACAATGCTTAAGTGCAGCTGTCAATCAATTCTAATTATCTCCAAAAGTGTGCGTTCAGGCGTGAAGCGATTTCCTGTTTAATACCCAATGTAATTTTCACACCTTTCTGTGCATTACATAAACAGAGGAGAGACTGGCTAAATTTGGCACGGATTTTTCATGATTATTCAAGGTCCGTGTTGAATGTTCTTGCATCTCAATATTATTGTTAATATTGGAGTTATCAATTTTACATGTAAAATATATCGAGGTTATTCCCCCCCCCCCTCATTACCTAAACATTATTTACATGTATATTTAATTCTTGTATAATAAAGGTATGGAGGAATTAATAATTTGAGTTACGGATTTCGATTTAAAGAAAAAGAAACCCTGGAATTTCACTGTCTTTAAATATGGTGTTTAAATTTTAAGTGGACCGACGGTCCACCTAGTCCTGAACATTTGGTGGACCTTCCAATTTTTTGGTAGACTCGGGCCGCCGGTCTACCGTTAGTGTCAAACCCTGCATACAGTACAGGCCACGAGTTTTCCGCATTGCTCGGTGGAAAAAACACTGTGTGAAACGCTCTGTGTTACATCGTGTACACGGTGTAGCACGGTGTGTGTGGATTTGAAATATACAGGTAGGCACACCGTGTCTAGAAAAATCTCAGCTAATGTCCTCCATGTCGCACCGTGTCCAGTAAATTTCCCTCTGTGTTGCACCGAGTGTCCAGAAAATTCTCCTCCAAGCTGCACCGTGTAAATAGCATTACAGACAAAATCGTTTGTTTCTGATGATTTTTTGATGACAATTTATAACTTTGGTTTATGTACGAGGGTTGCCCCAAAAAGTCGTAGACAATGTTTATAATTTTTTAAAAGATGCGACCAATACTAACCAAATTTTGCATAGACATAATATATTTAATGTTCTTTAAAATTGTGAATTTTTAAGTATATAACTTTCATATTAATAATATTAGGACGAATTATATGAAGGCCGATAAGGCCTGTCAGAGCACGAACAAAATTCAAAATAATTTACGCAATTAACTATTACATTTGCTTTTATTTCTTTAGTACTATGTAATACACTGAACTCAAATTTTAACCACTGAAACCAGAATCAAAATCTTAATAATATTTCAAAATTTCATATAAATTGCTTCAGAAACAGACGATTGGTGTCATGATTTTCATAGTATCGTTGGAAATGAGTTTGATGAAAATGAAGTCGTCAAACGTGTAACCGGTACACAGGGTAGCTGCAGATCTGTAGCTCTCCGAAAAAAATATTTATTGATAGACCGGAGAGCTACAGTGCCACCCATTGAAAAAACTGTATATTTATTGCGCACAAAAAAGTGCGCTTGTTTTTTTTTATTAATTCTTCCAAATTCTTACCTCAATTGCAAAAAAACGGAAGATCTCAAAAA
>NW_026927204.1:0-75000 GCF_032062105.1 Saccostrea cuccullata | reverse complement strand
ACGCAAGATGCCTAAACTCAGGGGTTGACACTAACTTTTAAACCATAGTTGTCAACAGGGCTAGCCATTTCTAATTTCTACTAGCCCTGTTCATGTATTAGTTGTCCAGCAGCCGAAGGCTGGTGGCCGAGTCGCGAAGCGACGAGGGGGGTAGGTGCGGGAGGGGGTTTCCCCCTCCTGCTGGTGGGGGTACGGGGGGCCTCCCCCGGGAAATTTTGAAAATAGAGATGCCAAATTCTGCATTCTGGCTGTATTTTGGGTAAAAATTATATGTCACTCTATGATTGTACCTTAGACATTTTTCTATTCGAAGAAGTCCACATATATAATCATTTAGGGTATTTCGAATCAAATTTAAAGTTTACAATTTTGACATACAAAAATAATTATTATGATGTTAAAACATGTTTGAAAATAGATTTAATAATTATAATAATTATAATTCTAAGCCAATAAGTACCTGAGATATTCAAAATTAGGTCACCGTGACCTACTTCTTGTTGGACATTCAATGAAACCCTAAGATGCCTCAACTGACAAAGTTTGATGATTCCGAGCCAATAAGTAACAGATATAAATAAATATAGCCATAAAATGTCAAAAGTAGGTCACAGTGACCTACTTTTGGTCGATGTTCTCCGAAAACCCAAGGGGCCTAAACTTACAAAGTTTGATGATTCTAAGCTAATACGTACCTGAGATATTCAAAAGTAGGTCACCGTACTTTTTGGTCGACATTCTCCGAAAACCCAAGATGCCTCAACTGACAAAGTTTGATGATTCTTAGTCAATAAGTGCCTGAGATACTTAAATATAGCCATAAAATGTCAAAAGTAGGTCACTGTGACCTACTTTTTGGTCGACAATCTCCGAAAACCCAAGATGCATCAACTGACAAAGTTTGATGATTCTAGGTCAATAAGTACCAGAGATACTTAATTTTAGCCACAAAATGTCAAAAGTAGGTCACGATGACCTACTTTTTGGTCGTCACTCTCCGAAAACCAAAGATGCATCAACTCACAAAGTTTGATGATTCTAAGCCAATAAGTACTGGAGATACTTATATAAAACCATAAAATGTCAAAAGTAGGTCACGATGACCTACTTTTTTTTTAACTCTCCAAAAACCAAATATGCATCGTCTCACAAAGTTTGTGATTCTAAGCCAATAAATACCTAAGATACGTAAATATAGCCATAAAATGTCGAAAGTAAGTCATAGTGACCTACATTTTGGTCGACATTTTTTAAAGACCCAAGATGCATCTACTAACCAAGTTTGATGATCGTAGGTCTGAAGGTAATCAAAATATGCGTTTTAAACAATTTGAAATCAAATGCCTGCAAAATTCAAAAAGAGGTCATAGTGACCTACTTTTTCATAAATATGTTTTAAGGTCCCAAGATACATCAACTTACAAGATTTGATGATTCTAAAACTCCCAATGTCTGAAATAATGGGATTTAATGTTTCTAAAAGGATGTCATAAAGTTCAAAAAGTTGGTCACGGTGACCTACTTTTAAGTTGACATTGTTTGAGGACCCAAAATGCATCAACTGACGAAGTTTGATGATCATAGGCCTTAAAGTGTCCAAAATATGCCTTCAAATCAATTTGAAAACAAAAACCCACAAAATTTAAAAAGTAGGTCACTGTGACCTACTTTTGAGTTAACATGATGTGAAGTCCTAAGATGCATCAACTTACAAGATTTGATGATCCTGGTCCTTATAGTAAGCAAAATATACGTTTTTATTAATTGTAAATTTAGGTCAACTTTGAAGTGACCTCAAGACCATGCCCTTTTCCCCAGGGTAACTCCCCATGCAAATTTTAATCTTCAACATACTGTAAACCAACTTTTATTCGCAACGACTTTATTTCGCAATTTACTAGGGATAAACTAGTTCACGACGATTAATTTTCGCGATCAAGCCTTTTTGGATCTGTAGTGAATGCACAAATACACTTTAAGGACCGGTTCACGGCGAGAAATATTCGCAGTGATGAGGCTCTCATGAACTTCGCAAAAATTGCTCGCACGCGAATAAAAGTTGGTTTACAGTATCCTGATCCTTGTATGTAAGTTTGGTGAAAATCTGCCTGGTGGTTCTGGAGAAGATTTTTTAGCAACCAGTACTTTTGGTTTTGTTTTCCTGATTATCTCCCATTGTTTAAGGGTTCCAACCCTTATTTTAATATAAATGGTAGCCCTTGGGCCAAGGATACCCTATGACAAATTTGGTACTGATTGGCCAAGGGGTTCTTGAGTTATGGCCCACATTCTAAAAAGTTTACGCATACCGCACAGATGGTCATGGCATTAGCTCTTTGAGCCTTTGGCTCAGAAGAGCTAAAAACAGGGGCAATAAGTTCCCTGTCTACAGTATTCCCCAGAACAAAAATTCATACATGTTAACCTGTTGTGATGAAAAATAGGGAGATTCCGACCTCAAAAGCGGTAGCATTGCGCGCGTTGTTTTACGCTTGGATTTATGATGATATATTGCATGTAATATATATACATGTTTGGTCTTAAATGAAAACTACAAGAATTAATCTTAAATATCAACTGCAAAGAAGTATAGACAGAAACATCTTAAGTTTGATATACTTTAAATTATACAAATTCAAATATTTTTTCATGCTTATCGTTTTGCTTTGATTGGCTGCTTACTTAGCCTTTTGAAGTGATCTTTGCTGATATAGCCTAGAAGCAATAATTCTGAATGTTTATTCAGTTATCAAACAAAGCAAATGATGACATAGTTTAATCTAGAACTAAAACTAGTTCCTATTTTTCGTAAAATAAATCGGATTTCCCGCGATGATCGAAAACGAAAGTAGAGATGTGCCTCATGGCTTGGTCAATAGAGTGATTTCTATTGACTTTATTGATAAAACTGCGAGATTCTGTGCTTTCATAGACGATGTCAAACGTTTTCATCCAATTCTGAAATGTTGTATCTTCTTTTTTCATGACATGTCGACAAAATGTATCGTAACCAATGTAATCACTGAGTTTTGTGCTGTAGTCGTTGTCAAATACGTGCTTGAAATCTATGAACACATCGGTACAAAAAAAGCGTTTGTATGCTTCCGGGTCAAATCACGCGATATCTTACGAGATTTTACGACGAGTGGCTTCAAAAATGGAGACCCAAGCGAACCAAAAATACTTTAGACAAAACTTTTGTAGAAAAGCGGTAGATTTACGAATAAAATCGGTAGGCGGGAGATGGAGTGAAAAAGCGGTAGACTCCCGCCTAAATCGGTAGAGTTAACATGTATGAAAAATTAATCCGACCATATAGCATGCCTCACAAAAGAGTGTGCTAAAATGTCAAGCATCTGCGATGAGTAGTTGCTGAGAAAACTGTGACAAAAATTTGTTATGTATGGAACATGTACGAAATAGGCAGACGCATTGACAAACAGGAAGTTGACACCGGATTTGAACAAGAATAAATCCCACCATATGGCATGCCCCAGAGAAGATTGTGTTAAAATTTCAAACATCTGCGATGAGTATTCTGGTCCTGTGGTTCTTTGATTAGAACTGCAGAACTGTAGCTCTCCGAAAAAAAATAAAATTTTATAGACTGGAGAGCTACAGTGCCACCCATTGAAAAAACTGTATATTTATTGCACACAAAAAGTGTGATGTTCCTTGATTTATTTCTCCATATTTTTAAACTGTCATCTTAAAATATTACTAACCGTGTGTTCCCAACATATCCTTTCACTGTTTCCACTGAGTATATATATCTCAGTAGATTCTTTACGCAAGAGCATGCTCTACTTATAAACAAGTTCTAAAACGAGGTAAATTATTGACAAGCAAGTTGATGAAACAGGAATTTCAGCAGTCTCGTTTAAAATCATCATTTCATAAGTTCTATGGTCGATACAATGACCTTGTCAGCAAATACAATTTATCATTGAGTCAAATGCTGACTGACGTTTTTCATATCAATTGTTAGGTTGTTAGTCCATTATTTATACACTGAATGGACGACAGATTTTTTCCGTTATTTCCTGATCATGACGAGGAGCACACGGTGGGTGTGACCGGTCAGCATGGAATGCTCACTCCTCCATGGCACCTGATCCCACCTCTGACGTTTCGGAGGTCCGTGTTTGCTCTGCTCCTGTTTTGTATTGTTTTATGGACTTTGAAATTGAATACTGTTTGTTAACTCCATATTCTCAAACAATAACATATTCCTTATAATTGTTTTTAATAGCCCTCCTGGCCCGGAAATTGAGATCATCAAACATCTGGCCTATTTAAACTGCCATTTTGGTTTGCAAGATAATTCGGTCCAACGCACTTCGTACAGATGTAAACTACGAGAGTAATTGATAGAGGAGTAAGGAAATTGAGCTGTTTTTGCAAATGAGGTAAGAATTTGGAAGAATTAATCCAGAACCGAGCGCACTTTTTTGTGCGCAATAAAAATACAGTTTTTTCTATGGGTGGCACTGTAGCTCTCCGGTCTGTCATTATATTTTTTTTTTGGAGAGCTACAGTTCTGCAGCTAGTTCTTGAGAAGAAGATTTTTTAAAAGATGCCATTAATTTTACACCAATTCATAATTATCTCCCGTTTGAAGAGGGCGTGGCCCTTCATTTGAACAAATTTGAATCCCCTTTACCCAAGGATACTTTGTGGTAAGTTTGGTTGAAATCGCCCAGTGATTCTTGAGAAGAAGAAGAAAATGTGAAAACTTTACAACGATGCTGACAATGACAACAACAACGATAACGACGACAGAAAACGGACAAATTTTGATCAGAAAAGGAAACTTGAGTCTTCCGCTCAGGTGAGCTAAAAAGTGGTCAAATAAACTGTCATCAATTCATCAAAGATTTACTCATGAGAGAAAGTCAAGCTTAATGTCATATAATTTCTATGTTGAATGTCATAGAGCTCAGGACATTATTTATTGAACAGCCCTCATATACATATTTTGAATATAGGATTACTTGGCTTTGAAACCATAGCTTTTACTGGTGAAAAAATTACCTCTGTTAACACTGTGCATTCATATGATGGCTGGTATTTCTCCTACAAAAAAATTAAATGTTTAACCATATTAATATTACCAGTCTATTGAAACAAGTGTTATACAGCAACAAATTACAGATATTCATTTAAGAAAATTTAAGATGCAGATCCTAAGGAAAAAAAAACCTTCTCAGCTTCTGTTCTTTTCTCCATTTTTTCTCTGTCTGTCTTATGTTTTCTGTCCGCTCCCTTTGGCTAAAAGAATTGTAACAAGTTTTTGGTAGCATTAATCAAATTTGTTGAAACTTTACAGAGACACTCTCTTACACATTTTGAGCTGATTTTAATACAAGAGGCCCATGGGCCACATCAATCTTCTGAGCACTGTGGCTAGAAAAGAGCAAAAATTTATCTAGTAATGAACAAGAGGCCCAAGAACCTTGAATCACTGTTCTGATAAATTGTACAATCTATCACTTCTGTTTGAAGCCTCTTACTCTAAGTATCCTAAGATGCATGAACTGACAAAGTTTGATGATTCTTTGCCAGTTAGGACTGAAGATATTTCAGTATAGCTATAAAATACCATAAGTAGGACATGGTGACCTACTTTTTGATTTGAAACTTTCTGAGGACTCAAGATGCATTAATTGACAAAGATTGATGGTTCTAAGCCAATAAGTACCTCAAATATTAAAGTAGGTCACTGTGACCTTCTTATGGTTGACATTCTCCAAGGACCAAAGATGCATCAACTATCATGCAACTATCAAGTTTGATGATTCTAAGCCAATAAGTACCAGAGATACTTAAATAAAGCCATAAAATATCAAAATAGGTCACCGTGACTTATTTTTTGGACGACATTTTCCGAGGACCCAAGGCATCAACTGACAATGTTTGATGATTCTAAGCCAATGACTATCTGAGATAATTAAAAGTAGGTCACTGTGACCTACTTTTTGGTTGACATTCTCCGAAAACCCAAGATGCCTCAACTGACAACGTTTGACAATTCTAGGCCAATAAGTATCCAGGATAAGTAAATATAGCCATAAAATTCAAAACTAGGTCACAGTGACCTACTTTTTGGTCGACATGTTCCGAAAACCCAAGTTGCATCAACTGACAAAGTTTGATGATTCTAAGCCAAAAAGTACCTAAGATACTGAAATACAGCCAAAAAATGTTAAAACTAGGTCACAGTGACCTACTTTTTGGTCGACATTCTCCAAAAACCCAAGTTGTATCAACTGACAAAGTTTGATGATTCTAAGCCAAAAAGTACCTAAGATACTTAAATATAGCCATAAAATGTCAAAAGTAGGTCATCGTGACCTACGTTTTGGTCGACATTTTCCGAAGACCCAAGATGCATTAACTGACAAAGTTTGATGATCATAGGTCTGAAAGTATTCAAAATATGCCTTTTAAACAATTTGAAAATAAATGCCTGCAAAATTAAAAAAGTAGGTCACAGTGACCTACTTTTTCATAAATATGTTTTAAGGCTCCAAGATGCATCAACTTACAAGATTTGGTGAATCTAAACCTCTCAGTATCTGAAATAATGGGATTAAATGTTTTAGAAAAGATGAGCCATAAAATTCAAAAAGTAGGTCAGGTGACCTACTTTTAAGTTGACCTTGTTTAAGGACCCAAGATGCATCAACTGACAAAGTTTGATGATCATAGGCCTTAAAGTGTCCAAAATATGCCTCCAAATCAATTTGAAAACAAAAGCCTGTAAAATTTAAAAAGTAGGTCAACGTGACCTAATTTTGTGTTAACATGATGTGAAGTCCTAAGATGCATCAACTTACAAGATTTGATGATCCTAGTCTTTATAGTAAGCAAAATATCAACATTTTTATTAAGTGTAAATTTTGGTTAACTTTGAAGTGACCTTGAGACCATGCCCTTTGCCCCAGGGTCATGCCTTGAACAATTTTTAATCTTCAACATATCCTGAACCTTGTATGTAAGTTTGGTGAAAATCTGCCTGGTGGTTCTGGAGATTTTTAGCAACCAGTACTTTTGGTTCTATTTTCCTGATTATCTCCCCTTGTTTTAGGGTCCCAACCCTAGTTTTAGTACAAATGGTAGCCCTTGGGCCAAGGATACTGTGCAACAAATTTGACAATGATTGGCCAAGGGGTTCTTGAGTTATGGCCCATCTTCTAAAAAGTTAACCCACACCACACATCGCACGACGCACATTGCACAAATGGCCATGGCATTAGCTCTTTGAGCCTTTGGCTCAGAAGAGCTAAAAAGCTTAAATGCATAAGTGGTCCAAACTTTCCCTTAAAAGAAGGAAGGGAGGGGGGGTGTTGATTTGAATTAACTTGAATCTACATGCTTACATATTTCTTTGACTTACTGTGGCTTTTTCCCCATACATTTTGGACCTAACCTACCCCAAGGGTTTACAATTTGAACAAATTTGAATTTACACTACCTGAGGATGCTTCCATAGAAATATGACTAGTCATGGCTTTGTTGTTCATGATAAGAAGATTTTTAAAGATTTTATCTACAGGTAACTCTTGATGGCTCAAACTTTGATCTCTTGAAGCTCTTGAATGCTCAAAGTGAATCTCGGTTCCAGAAATAAGCAAATTTACTTTTGATTTCTCAAACTCTTGATCTCTTGAAACCCTTGATCCTAGAAGTCAAAATGCAGTCCTGCAATGCATATTCAATTGGAATTTACCTTTGATGGGTCTCAAGAAACGAGATGTGTTTATATAGTGTGTTCCCGTTTTGCACACATTTGATAATTAGGTATAGAACAATATAGGTGTGAAATGTGTTTTGATACAATTATAGTCTGATTTCTGGTTAGGATTTACCTAGGTTTACCTGTATTTTACTTATCATGAACAGGAAGAATAAATTTTTATTTAACGTATATGAATATTTATTGGAGAAGGTGAATTTATTTCATATATTTTAATTAATTAAGGAAGGTCCATACTTTTACGGATCCGGTTTTGATTTTACACACCCATATAAAATTCTGATTATCAATTGCCTATTTAAATAAAATCTTTCTGGATGACTGAAAATAATTTTGCAAGTATATATTTGTTTATTATAGTCCCAATGTGCATACAAAACATTTAATATACATTATTAATGGAAATTGACACTTTGCACTCTGTCCATAGGATCTACATGTCATTTAATACATACACAGACACAAAATCCTTAATTGCTTTTATGGATCTAAAGCTTTTAATATTTTATTTAAATAAACTAACTTGGTTTTGCCAAGAATGATTGAAAAAATTGATATTTCAAAAGTGGGGGTGTACGTGTTCAAAAGGCTGTTTTGTTAAATTTCTCTGGTCAATCTTAACTAGAAAACTGACCAGTCAGCAAGGGCCCCGCCATGGGGTAGAATTAAAAGGGTGCAGCTTACGGAATGACTCAAAATATACGAAAAATAAGCAACAGCAACTGTATTCTTAAAATTTCAAGATAATTCCTGAACATTCAAAAACCTGAAAATAATATCCTTGTACTTACATTAGGCAGTAAAGAATGACTTAACATTGAATGTATATTTAAACAATTATGAAGCTTGTGTTATATAAAATCCAGCCTTCAATGAATGCAAATATCATGAAGGCTTGACCTTAACTTCAAACAAACAGCAGTTGCAGACAAAGGTTTTCATTAATCTTAAAGACAGATAAAAAAAAGCCTACTAAATTTTCTGCAGCAGGCTAGATAATTAATCCCAAGGGATTAATTGTATCTCTCTCATCATTTTCTTTTAAAGTTACAATAAGAACTTTTTCAGTATTAATGATAGAATGGGGTTTTTATACAACTACCTTAAAAATTAATAATATTCTTGAATTAACATAAGTAACAAAAGTAAATCAAAAAATCTTCTTTAATCTATTTCTTGATTTTAGAATTCAATGAAATCATAACTATTAAACAAAAATAAATTATGAAAATTTATATTCAAATCCACATTTCAGAATGTTCATAACATTCCAAATTGACTAAACTTCAAAACAAACTTCATTTGCAGACAGAGGTGGTAATTCATCTCAATGTGACAGATAAAGATAATGCTCTGGATTTTCTTCAGGAGGAAAGCTAATTAATTCCAAGGGACTCATATAGCAGCATTCAGTTTACAATGGGAACATCTTCAGCAGTTATCTCTCTTTGCCAATGCATTCTTTTATAAAGTTAAGGAATGTACCCCATCACCCCAGCTCCAAACCAGGGGACATAGAGAACCAAACTTAGCATCAAAATATGTATTTCTGCCTACTGAACTACCATACCAAATTTGAACTTAATTGGGCAACCATAAAAAAAGTTGCCCATTCATTCTTATGCATAGTTAAGGAATCTACCCCACCACCCCAGCTCCAAACCAGAAGACATAGAGAACCAAACTTAGCATCAAAATATGTATTTTTGCCTACTGAACTACCATACCAAATTTAAACTTGATTGGACAACCATAAAAAAAGTTATTAGAAAAAAACAGAAAATTTGTGCGGAAGAGTGACAGACGGACAGACAGACGGACAGACAGAGTGATTACTATAGGGCACCCGCAAATCCTTGCAGGGCCCTAATAAAGTTTGTGTTTTTGTTAACTTTGGATATAATTCTTAATATTTTTTTTCAAACCAGAAGTCTCTGTCGAGACTGAAGCTCTACTGGTTTGAACTTATAGCAAAGGAAGAGAAAAGTACTTAAGCAGCTGGGATTTGAAACTAAATAGAATAATGATCGTTGATAAAGTCTCTTTATGTTCTTAGTGTAGTCTACTTGTGTGCCAAGTTATACTGAAATCAGACCAAAACTGTAGGAGGAGTCGCATTTTGAAACAATTTTACAGACATTTCTATTTTTAGTAACCACGGCAACACCGTTCATCAAAATTAAAATTCGATATACAGAATTATGTATCTTAGTGTATTCTACTTATGTGCCAAGTTATATTGAAATCAGACCAAAACTGTAGGAGGAGTCGCATTTTGAAACAATTTTACAGATATTTCTATTTTTAGTAACCACGGCAACACCGTTCATCGAAATCAAAAACCGATAAACAGAATTATGTATCCTAGTGTATTCTACTTGTGTGCCAAGTTATAATGAAATCAAACCAAAACTGTAGGAGGAGTAGCATTTTGAAAGAATTTCACAGAAATTTCTATTTTTAGTAACCACGGCAACACCGTTCATCAAAATTAAAATTCGATATACAGAATTATGTATCTTAGTGTATTCTACTTGTTTGCCAAGTAATACTGAAATCAGACCAAAACTGTAGGAGGAGTAGCATTTTGAAAGAATTTCAAAGAAATTTCTATTTTTAGTGACCACGGCAACACCGTTCATCGAAATCAAAAACCGATACACAGAATTATGTATCTTAGTGTAGTCTACTTGTGTGCCAAGTTATAATGAAATCAAACCAAAACTGTAGGAGGAGTAGCATTTTGAAAGAATTTCACAGAAATTTCTATTTTTAGTAACCATGGCAACACCGTTCATCAAAATCAAAAACCGATACACAGAATTATGTATCTTAGTGTAGTCTACTTGTGTGCCAAGTTATACTGAAATCAGACCAAAACTGTAGGAGGAGTAGCGTTTTGAAAGAATTTCAAAGAAATTTCTATTTTTAGTGACCACGGCAACACCGTTCATCGAAATCAAAAACCGATACACAGAATTATGTATCTTAGTGTAGTCTACTTGTGTGCCAAATTATATTGAAATTAGACCAAAACTGTAGGAGGAGTAGCATTTTGAAAAATTGTTTACAGACAGACGGACAGACGGACAGCTAGACAGACGGACAGACGCCGGACGCATTACTATCTCATAAGCTCTTCTGGTCTCTGACCAGAAGAGCTAAAAATGGCATATAAACAATTTAGGTTTAAGAATTATAAACAAGAGGCCCATGAATGCTCACTCACCTGAGCAAACAAATAATTTTTAAAGCTGGTATTCAGAAAATTGACACTAATTATCGATACTGTTCATGATTGATTATTTAGTATAAACTATTTATTTTGTTATAAGAGTTAAGAAATATTAATGAAAACTCGTGATGAACATAATACTTTTTGTTTTAAGGCCCTTTCACAATTGGCGCATGAGCAGAAGTGACAAAATATTCGTGCGACCGAATATTTTGTTTAGGATCGTAAACTGTTGCCAAAATAATGGCATGTGAAAAAAGTGTTCGTACGAAATTCGCACTATCTAAAGCGACTGTTGTGCATTAAGGGGGGACCTATGTCTGAAAAGTCTTTGTGTGAAATTTTCAAAACTTTGACATTTCTTTCCTGACCACTTGCTTTTAATTTTTAGGTATTAAAAACAATACCTTTATATGCTTATTTTTACACAGGAGCACGTGCAAAAACAGTGTGAAATGCTAAAAATAGATTATTTTCAGTCATTATTGTTCTACCCCAAATATGCACTAAAAAGAACCAAAAATGTCAAATCATATTCAAAATCAACACTTATTTAATTTATATGACTTGTATCTTTAAAATGGAGGCAAATTCATTGAAATCCATCTCGCATGAAAAAATATAATGGAGCACAATGTAAGTATTACCCCATTTTTCTTGTCGTATTTTTTACAATTCCGATATGCATAACAGGTAATATCTTAAAGTCTTTGTGTGAAAATTTTGGAATTCATATTTTTTGAAAGAAATGATTCGTCTCTTTATTTCAACAAAGAAAAAAGTATACCTTTATGATAAAATAAACGAGAAATATAACGTTTCCATTTATTTTTGTACTCTTGTGTCATAAATATTGACCTTTCTGCACTAAAAAAGGGTAAGTAAGCACTGACAAACACCTGAATATAAAAGTATTTTGCGGAAAACGAGTATTTTGTTTTGATTAGAAACAATTTAAATAGATAATTTTTTTTCTACATTCCATTCATTCTGTTTCTCTCCCACCCCCCCATTTCCCCGTCAACAACCAATGCCTATTAGAACCTAGGAATGACTTTATACAATAAAATCTACATGTACTATATAAATCAATAAGCAAATATACACCCGTACAAGTACATTTCTTAATTTTTTTCTAAAGTTTTCTCCAGAAAATCGATTAATGGTAATTATAAAATTAAACATTTTCCCCTGATTTCTTTCCTGAATTTTATCTCTTTTTTGCACTATTATATCAGCATATTATCGGGGTATTTTTTCACAACAGAAATTGCTATGAATTATCAACCAAATGAAGAGAATTCTAATATTAACAAACTCCATAAATCAAATAAAACTGTGATTAATATTGAATAAATTTTCCTATTTGTAAATTTTGTACGTAATTGATTATCAACAATGTTATGCCTATATCACAGTTGCAAAAGTCAACAGGTAAAAACAAACGTCTCTATTGTGACGTCACATAACGCTGCCTTGACGTAGAACGACATAGGTCCTCCCTTAAATCTTGCGATATATCTTGCGTCTATATGCGACTGTTGTAGAATGAATGCGAGTGTTGTAAGACGATGCGATAGGATTGTACATCTGTTCAGGAAATCGGACGATTGAACGTGCGACAATACGATTGGACGTGCGATGCTCGTACGCTCATGCATTCCATAGTACGAATGTTCGTGTGAGTCAGAGGGCCGGGTATATATACCACCTGATTCCAACGCTCTTCAGTTGACATAGTTTAAGATGCTTATAATCATACACGGTATATATATCTGTTCCCCATGTAGAAATCCAACGCATATGCTAATACTTCACAGGAAGTTACACCGAGTTAATAAGGTATCAACATCCTTCCATGGTTCTCTTCCGGCTCTTGTAGCCCGGAACTGGTTTCTCACAGCCTTCCACAGCTGCTACACCGAGTTGAGATCCACTGGAAGTAGGGCTAGTCTCAAGACTCACTAGTTACACCGAGTTGACTGGTACAATTGAGCTGTACCTTTCTTCCGGCTCCTGTGACTGGACTGCTGTCTTGAACTGGTTGTTAGCTATTGGAATTAATGGCTGAGTCTGCCCCTACTGATGCCAAAGTAACGTGTATTTTGTGTTACATTTTATTGTATATGTTTAATAGATATGTTCTGGAATGTTGTAGTATAGATTAATAAACTTTGTACATTTATTCAGACTTCTCCTGGTTTCTTTCCAACATAAATGGAAGCTTATGGTATTATAAGCCAGGTTTATGTTGGAAAGACGGGTTTATTCGGATTAGACCTATCCGCCATTATTGTTTCTAATATTATGTTGCTACAATTTGATTGGTTGTTTTTTATAGTGGGGATTCAGCTACAAGCAGTGTGCTAAGTTTGTAAAGAAAATTGTATCGTAACCGCCACCACCCCACCACTACTCCTTTATTTAGTTATCAGTGTGTTTACATCAAGTACTTATAATTCTTAGGTTAGATTCAGCCATGGCCTTCTGGCCACCATTTAATAAATTTTACGAATACCATTTAATAAATTTTACGAATGCTGTAACAATTAATTAAATTCTCCCCAAAAATTCTATTTTATATTGACACTAATATCTTATTTTCCGGCTCTTGTGACTTCCCCATGTAGAAATCCAACGCATATGCTAATACTTCATAGGAAGTTACACCGAGTTAATAAGGTATCAACATCCTTCCATGGTTCTCTTCCGGCTCTTGTAGCCCGGAACTGGTTTCTCACAGCCTTCCACAGCTGCTACACCGAGTTGAGATCCACTGGAAGTAGGGCTAGTCTCAAGACTCACTAGTTACACCGAGTTGACTGGTACAATTGAGCTGTACCTTTCTTCCGGCTCCTGTGACTGGACTGCTGTCTTGAACTGGTTGTTAGCTATTGGAATTAATGGCTGAGTCTGCCCCTACTGATGCCAAAGTAACGTGTATTTTGTGTTACATTTTATTGTATATGTTTAATAGATGTGTTCTGGAATGTTGTAGTATAGATTAATAAACTTTGTACATTTATTCAGACTTCTCCTGGTTTCTTTCCAACATAAAATATATCTGTTGCAAAGCATGGCAATTGATGGTGATAAATCAAGCAATGATAGTAAAACGTTGCAAGATTACATGAGACATGTTGAACAACAGTCTCAGGGTCGCAAAACACACGCATATACAGCTGCGATTCATCTTACGACCTTTAAAAATCGTGCATCACTGTTATGAGCACATAAAACGTTGTAAAACGTTCGTACTAATTTTCATGTGTTGAATTGCGATAATTTGGATCGCATTTGGTCGCGTCTGAATAGTGTGCATGTTGACTATTTGAGGAGACCTGATGTGACCACTAAAACACATGCAATAAATGCGAGACATCGTGCAATGTATGCGAGAGCTCGTGTGAAGCTAAAATTTTCCAATCACAAAGTGTTGTAAAGTGCTTGTGCGCCAATTGTGAAAGGGCCTTTAACTTTTAATTTTATTTCCCTATTCTCTCCTATACAGATTCACCTTTCCCCTATCTACCAACTTTGGTATAGACTATACCAATTAAGTTATTTATCTCACCTGGTCAAAATCCCATTTTGCACACATTTTTTTATGCCTAAAATTCAAATGTGTGCAAAACGGGAACAAACTGTTTATTAAAGTAACACTTATACTGAAAGGTGATAATTGATTTATAATTAATCATATGTTGCCTATGTGCTATTAAAATAATTATCATCGACTATCTTAATTATGATAATTTAGAGATGCAGGGTCAGTGAAAAATAGTAATTGATTACAAGACGAAACACTAAATACATTTAATTTTTTTTCAAGTGAGTGTTAAAGTTTAATGAAATATGAAAATGCAGAAACAGCCTCAATGTCAATATGATGACTTAATTGTTGGACAAATGCTTACAGAAATTAGTTCAATGATCATGTTTTGAATGCTATGTACGATGCTGTAAAACATCGATCGTTTTCATTTAATGAGTGCATAGAATAATGTCCATATTACAAAAAATTATTCATGAAATGACTATGTACATTTTTTGCTTTACTCTTCAGTTTAATAAATATTCATCTGAAATACAATAACATATCATGCATGAAAATTATTACATCTGGTAAGACTTATTTTAAAACCTGTCAACAACCTGAAAATCTTGATCTCTCCAAGTTTTTCCTCCGCCCTGTGGACTTTGAGGTATTGGGAGTTACCTGTATATATTCCTATTTAAAACTTTGATTGTCCATTGTTTTCCCATCCTATCCCCAAGGGTCATGATTTCAAAAAACTTGAATATTTACAACCTGAGCATGCTTTCTTATAAATATGGCCAATCATGGTTATGGTATTCTTGAGAAGAAGATTTTTAAATATTTTTCCTATATAGTCCTATGTAAAACTTCCATAGGCCATTATGTAGCCCCACCCTTCCCAAAGGGGTCATGATTTGAACAAACATAATTCTACACTTCCTGAAGATGCTTCCATGTAAATATGTTCAATAAAGGTTTTGTTGTTCTTGAGAAGAAGAATTTTTCCTATAAATTCCTATCAAAAACTTTGTTCATCAATTAGGGGTGAAACGATACGCCTCTTTAAAGGTTCGATACGTATCGTAAAATTTGGTCTTGGTTTGGTTATTTTCTATACGATACATTTGATAGAAGAAAACAAATTTAACTGTTGTTTTACATGTTTTATGCTTCCTTTTACTTAATCTAGTCAAATAATTTATGTGCAAAATGGATAGAAGAAATCAGTTTTATTGATTTGACTGTTCAATATCATTTCACAAACTGTGCATGTAAGTCTACAAAAATTTACGTATCTTAACTAATTTATACTGAAAAGCGTGTTTATACCTTATGCCAAACCCAACTGAATGACGATCCCAACCAAAAAACGAACCGAACCGAAAATAGAGATTCTGTACCATGTATTGAACCGAGAAAAAATACCCCGTTGAATTGATACCGAGGTGAACCGTTTCACTCCTACCATCAATTAAGGCCCACATGACCCAAGAGATCATGTTTTGAAAATAACTTGAGCATACACTACTTGAGTATGCTTCCATATAATATAATACGACCAATCATGGGTTTCTTGTTCTTTGGGCCAGCATTTTTTTATTTTTAGGTTTACGAACATCAGAATGAAAAAGTCCCATAGGAGGAGGAAATAAAAAAAAAATTATATTTTGGATACATTATCGACTTTTCTACATTAATTTTTGCATCTTTTTTTATGCTCTCCTAACAAGCTTCTTGCCACTGGACACATAAGGGTTACAAGAGGAAAATACAACCTTTCATTGTTTATTTCATCATCTACCAGTTGGGGGCAGTGATATAAATCTTTTGATGCTGGACAAAATACAGATTTTTTTTTAAAAAATCAATTTTTTAAATCTCTTTTAATATATCTTCATTTTTGTTTTTAATGTGTGTTAGGTAGAAATTATTCCAAAATATAAATACACTCGAGACCTATAAATTAAAGTAATAATTCCTTTCATAAAACAGACAGGGAGTATTCCCAAGGAGTATTTATTTCTTTAGGCTATTGTTTATTTCTTCCTCAAATGGACTAAACTTCTCTCATAGTTTTATTCATTACATCTGATGCATAAGCGACCTTTTCTGAAGAATGTTGCCAAGACTGTAAGCTATGACAGAAACCTAAACAATGTCTCTGACAATAGCTACCAGGGGCAGTTTTAAACCTGTGGGAGGAAAATAATTTACAATCACAGACAGTTACTTTTGAATACGGATACATAATTATCTCACCAACATGTCACTTTGCAACAAAGTCGTCAGCATTTTATTGTTCTCTGAACGGGTGAAAGTTTTGAATGGCACTCCTATCGATAAACATTTACATTAAACCAAGCTTTAGTGCTGCTATGGACTTGACACAAATTTCCCTTCATTACCCGCTATGTTCATTTAAAACCGGAAGTACGAGTTCTTAAATTTTTCATTTCACATTGGATCCCCTTGACTGAATTTGTAGAATTATTAAATGTATACATGTATACTGAAGCAAATTCAGTAAATAAAATATGCCAATATGGATATATAGGGTTGATTGCTTATTCTTTATTATGTGTACAGCAAAACTCGGTTATAACGAAGTCACGCGGACCTATGAAATTACTTTGCTATATCCATAATTCGTTATAACCGTATAAAAAATTCATTAAAAATATTTAGCCGGAGATCCAAGATGACTTCGCTATATCCGTAAATTCACAATATCCGTGTTCGTACTAAACGAGTTTTGCTGTATAGAAGATTCTTTTGATAGGGAATATTTATCACACTGTAATGATGATATTATGAGTTTGTACAAGCCAGACCTAATAAATTTTTCATTTCACATTAATACTATCATTTAGTATTAAAAAAAAAAGTATTTCAAAAAAAAAAAAAAATTTCATCGCCTGGGATGCGAACCCGGGCCCTCTCACTTCTGAAGCGAGAGACATACCACTAGACCACAGAGCCGCTATAAACTAGCAGAATTGATATGCAAAGATAAAGTCACATACATGTATATGTTCACATTCAATATTGTCAAAATTTTACACAATGCATGATATCTAATTTAACTTTTATTAAACAGTTCTAATAGATGTAATAAGAATAACAAGAGGCCCATGGGCCACATCGCTCACCTGAGAAGCTTTGACCATTCTCTTCTTTACCAGATTTTCCCCTTGTAATACATAATGCATCCCCACCCTACCCCACTGATCATAATTTAAACATTTTGAAATCTACACTATCCCAGGATCCTTCCAAGTGCACATAAATTTCAGCTTTTCTGGCCCAGTGGTTCTTGAGAAGAAGATTTTCAAAGATTTTTCCTATATATTTCTATGTAAAACTTTGATTCTCAATTGTGGCCCTGCCCTTCCCCCGGGGGTCATGATTTGAACAATTTAGAATCTACACTACCCCAGGATGCTTCCACATAAGTTTCAGCTTTTCTGGCCCAATGGTTCTTGAGAAGAAGATTTTCAAAGACTTTTCCTATATATTTCTATGTAAAACTTTGATTCCCAATTGTGGCCCCACCCTTCCCCCGGGGGTCATGATTTGAACAATTTAGAATCTACACTACCCCAGGATGCTTCCACATAAGTTTCAGCTTTTCTGGTCCAGTAGTTCTTGAGAAGAAGATTTTTAAAGATTTTTCCTATATATTTCTATGTAAAACTTTGATTCTCAATTGTGGCCCCGCCCTTCCCCCGGGGGTCATGATTTGAACAATTTAGAATCTACACTACCCCAGGATGCTTCCACATAAGTTTCAGCTTTCCTGGCCCATTGGTTCTTGAGAAGAAGATTTTCAAAGATTTTTCCTATATATTTCTATGTAAAACTTTGATTCCCAATTGTGGCCCTGCCCTTCCCCCGGGGCTCATGATCTTTACAATTTAAAATCTACACTACCCCAGGATGCTTCCACATAAGTTTCAGCTTTTCTGGCCCAGTGGTTCTCGAGAAGAAGATTTTTTAATGACCCCCACCCTATTTTTGTCTTTTCTTTATTATCTCCCCTTGTAAGGAGACTTGGCCCTTTATTTTAACAATTTAAATTCCCCTTCACCCAAGGATGCTTTGTACCAAGTTTGGTCAAAATTGGCCCAGTGGTTCTTGAGAAGAAGTCGAAAATGTGAAAAGTTTACAGACGGACAGACAGACGGACAGACAGACGAACAGACGGACGATGGACAAAATGTGTCAGAAAAGCTCACTTGAGCCTTTGGTTCAGGTGAGATAAGAAGTCCACCGAGAACCTGTTTTATACGTAATAACTCTCCTCATGCCCCTGTGCTAAAAATAGCGACATGTAATACAACAAATACTAATAAAACAAACGGGGCGGGACACTATGAGAGGGGTGAGAGAGGTCCTAAGGCAGTTTTGGTATAAAATTACATTGTAAAAGCTCAAAATCTTCTTGAAATATTGCCAGGAAATGATAGTGTTTCATACAGACAGAATGTATAAATTTATGACCTTGAACTTTGACTTCAATATCCATAGGGGTCTTCCTCCGGCCACAGGGAGTTGTTATGTAAAATTTTATTGCAAAACCTAAAAGAGTTCTCGAGATATCATGCGGAAATGAAAGTGTTATAAAAGACAGAATTTGCGAATTTATTACCTTGACCTTTGAACTTTTGACCTCAAAATCAATAGGGTTCTTCTTTAGTCCATAGGGAGTTGCTATGCAAAATTTCATTGCGAAAGCTCAAAGAATTCTCGAGACATCGTGTAGAAACAAAAGCGTTACAGACAGACAGAAAGACAGACGGACGGACGGACAGACCCAAATTAATATCCCCCACTTTTCAAGCGAGGGACAAATATGCCATATGCATATGCCATTTTTGAATTACCATTCATGATATCAGCACCAGGTATTTTCACATGTTACACCTTCCATATAGATATGACTAATGTTTTTGTTGTTTTTGAAAAGAAGATTTTTCCTGCCTTAGCACCAAAAACAGAAAGGTAAAAAAAGTAGGGTAATAATGATTGTTATTCAGAAGGTTGTGGATAACAGTTAATTAATGTAAAACCCTGTTTATTCTCAAAAAGAAGATCAGACAAAGACTAAAATTTCAATGGTTTGTGGTTTTCCATTAAACCAGAAGTCTTTGTCGAGACTGTAGCTCTACAGGTTTGTACTTATAACAAAAGAAGATAAAAAAAAACCAAGAGGCCCAAGGGCCTTGAATCGCTCTTCTGATAAATTGTACAATCTATCACTTTTATTTGAAGCCTCTAACTCTAAATATTTCATGATGCAGGAACTGAGTTTTGTTTATTTAATACCCAGAAGCAGAGAAGAAGATTTTCACAAAATAATGCATTTTCACTATATAATCCATAGAGCCCAACCCTAACACAAGAACCCCTGACCCTGGTCAGTGATTTTTCTACATTTTTTAAAAGGGGCCTGGGCCTTTAGAATTGGGAAAAATCGTCGACATTTGTATCAAATTGGGTAAAATGTTTAAAATTGTCATGTAACCTAAATTGGCAGGTAAAATAAACTATGTAAGTAAATGTAACATCATTAATCAATTTATTTGCTACAAAATAATAAATTAAACACAGTTCTATATTGTCCCCCGCTTTCGCGAAAGCGAGGGGACATTAAATCTTATTCGTCTGTCCGTCTGTCCTTCTCTCCGTCTGTCTGTCCGTCAGTCTGTCCGTCCGTCACAAAAACTTTAACCTTGCACATAACTTTAAATTTAGTGGAGCTATGACTTTCATATTTTATATGTGTATTCCTTGTGACAAGACCTTTCTTTGGGTACCACCAAATTTGACCTTTTGACCTTGACCTTGGAGTTTGACCCACTTTTACACAAAAATTCCAAAATTTTATTTTGGCCCTAACTTTTGAACGGTAGGTGCTAGGACTTTCATGTTTCATATATATATTCTTTGTAGCAAGACCTTTTATTGGATACCAACAACTTTGACCTTTTGACCTTGAACTTGGAGATTTCTGTACTATGAAAAAAACTTTAATTTTGACCATATCTTTTGAATGGTAAGTGCTAGGGCTTTCATATTTCATATATATAATTCTTGTGAGAAGACCTTTCAATGAATACCTAGAACTTTGCCCCTTGGACCTTCACCTTGGAGTTTGACCTACTTTTCAAAAAACTTTTACCTTGGCCACAACTTTTGAACAGTAGATACCAGGACTTTCATATTTCACTTATGTATTTTTTGTGGCGAGACCTTTCATTTGATACCAACAACCTTGACTTTTTGATCTTGACCTTGGAGATTTCTTGTACTTATGAGAAAACTTTAACCTTGACCATAACTTTTGAATGGAAGGGCTAGAGCTTCATTACATTCATGCCAACAGTTTGCTTGCTTGATGTCAGGAGTAAAGAAGAAGATTTTTAAAGATTGCAATAACTTTGGTGGTTTTGGCCCTACCCCTCAGGCTCCAGGGGGGCGGGGACCATAAAATTCACAATTTTTCCCCCCTTCACCCATAGATGCTGTATACCAAATTTGGTTGAAATTGGTTCAGTGGTTTCAGAGAAGAAGCTGAAAATGTTCAAATGTCAACACACAACGGACGATACACGACGCTCGACGACAGACAAAAACGGATAGCAACAGGTCACCTGAGTTACTCAGGTGACCTAAAAAGTAGGTCACTGTGACCTACTTTATGGTCAACAATCTCCAAAAACCAAAGATGCATCAACTGACAAAGTTTGTCGATTCTAAGCCATTTAGTACCTGAGAAAATTAAAAGTAGGTCATTGTGACCTACTTTTTGGTTGACATTCTCTGAAAACCCAAGATGCCTCAACTGACAAAGGTTAACAATTCTAGTACCCGGAATACTTAAATATAGCCATAAAAATTCAAAACTAGGTCACAGTGATCTAGCTACTTTTTGGTCGACTTTCTCCAAAAACCAAGATGCATCAAGTGACAAAGCTTGATGATTCTAAGCCAGTAAGTACCTAAGACTTAAATATAGTCATAAAATGTCAAAAGTAGGTAAAACTTGAATGTCCACTACCTGAGGATGATTCAACGTGAGTTTCATCTTTCCTGTCCCTATGGATCTTGAGAAGATTTTGAAAAATTTTTCCTATATATTCCTATGTAAAACTTTCATTGGCCATTGTGGCCACCCTTGCCCCAGGGGGTTATAGTTTGAACAAACTTGAATGTACACTACCTGAAGATGATTCAATATGAGTTTCATCTTTCCTGTTCCAATGGTTCTTGAGAAGATTTTGATTTTTCCCATATATTCTTATGTAAAAATTTGATTGCCCATGGTGGCCCCACCCTAGCCCGGAGGGTCATGATTTGAACAAACTTGAATGCACACTACCTGAGGATGATTCCACATGAGTTTCATCTTTCCTGTTGCAATAGATCTTGAGAAGAAGATTTTCAAAAGATTTTTCCAATGTAAAACTTAAATTGATTGCCCATTGTAACCCCACCCTTGCCCCAGGGTTCATGATTTGAAAAAACTTGATTTTACACAAACTGAGGTCTAATGATTCCACATGAGTTGAAATCTTTCCTGTCCCAATGGTTTTTAAGGCCATAATAAAAATATTCCTAGATTCTCATCCCCGCCCGCCCTGATTTTATACCCCCGCCTTGATTTTTTTATTTCTGTTTTTCTTCGTCGTAATTCTGATCGGGATCGATATTCATCTACCATTCTACTTTCGTTTTAAATCCCGCAAAAGTCGACATGATTTTGACAGCTGATAAAATGGTAATTGCTGTAATACATGCGTATATATTTTAAACAAGGGTCTTTGGTTGAAAAAGATTGGTGATGATGTGAAGTAAGAGATAATTGAACCTTTATTATGACTTTTATTCAGGTATTGTAGATAAAATTACACCGATTGACCAGGTTAATAAAAAATCTGCAAAATTGAAAAAATAAAAAACATAAAATAAAAGCCGCCCGCCCGCCTCGATTTTTAAAAAAAATCGGATGAGAATCTTGCAATTTATTTATTATGGCCTAAAAAGAAGAATTTTAAAGATTTTTCCTATATATTGCTATGTAAAATTTTGATTGCCCATTGTGGCCTCATCCTACCCCCGGGGGTCATGATTTAAACAAATTTGAATGTACACTACCTTAGGATGATTCAACATGAGTTTCATATTTCCTGTCCCTATGGATCTTGAGAAGAAGATTTTGAAAGATTTTTCCAATTTATTCCCATGTAAAACTTAGATCGGCCATTGTGGCCCCACCTTTGCCCTGGGAGTCATGATTTGAACAAACTTGAATGTACACTACCTGAGGATGATTCCCCATCAGTTTCATCTTTCCTGGGCCAGTGGTTCTTGAGAAGATTTTTTTAGAATGCCATTAATTCTTCACTAATTTATAATTATCTTTCCTTGGAAGAGGTTCTTGGCCCTTCATTTGAACAAACTTGAATCCCCTTTACCCAGGGATACTTTGCAGCAAGTTTGGTTAAAATTAATCCAGCGGTCTTGAGAAGAAGATGAAAATGTGAAAAGTTTACAACAACGCTGACGCCAATGACAACAACGACGAGGACAGACAACGGACAAATTTTGATCAGAAAAACTCAATTGAGCCTTCGGCTCAGGTGAGCTAAAAATGAATGGTCAAGAATCAGTAAACTGGAGAAAAATCAAAAGCTTCATGAAAGCAGCTGTAAAACTTGTCAATATCCCAAAAATATATTAACTGAAATACAGGTAAACTTCGTTATCTCGACATCGACGGGACAATCGGAAAATGTCGAGATATCCAAGGTGTCAAGATATCAGAGTTGAGACTCGACGTCCTTAATTTTACTGCATAGTAAAACCATAGACCTAAACTGAAGAGACGTGTAACACCTTCATGTCCTCAAAAGACTGTAGCTCGTTTGTTTCAGCTATCCTTCTTCTATATTTATTACAAAATCTAAGAAGTTATTCACAAATGTAATTTATGAAATACTTTCTTTTTTATCGAAATCTTCTCATTATTCTAAAAACCGTTTTCCATCCAGCATTTGTTCAGCGTGCAACTAGCTCTGTCAAAACAGGATACGAAATGCGCTCTATAAACTCCAAACCGGAACGGTAGAAAGTCGACTTCCGTGATACGGGAAAAAAATAATGCAAATATTTTTTTTTTACTATTTCATTTTACTTCATTTTTCTTTTATAATCATTCATCATTAATTTTCATTTCATTTTCAAACCAAAATTTAATTGGAACTGAGCATTGAACAAACCTGATTGATGTTACACACTCATGCATTTATATTACGGTTGATGCAATAGTCGTGCATGTCGTAGATTTTATTGTTTCCTGTTGAATGCATTTCTACTTCAATTTTTAAGTTAAATTGAATTCAATGTGTATATTTTCATTTTTATTCAGTTACTTTTTTTAACAAAATGTTAAAGTTTGGTTAGATTTCAATGTAAATAAATGGATTTACATTTACACAGAATCAAGAAGATTTATCAATGATATTACCCAAGCTGAACATTAAACAACTAATTACATCTCAGAGACACCGAGGGAGCTTGGGATTCCTCTACAAACACATTTTCTAGAGAGCAGTATGTAGTCAAAACATGGATGTGAAAGGTGTGAATTTCTGACGACGTCGAGATGCACGGAGTCGTCCGTGCGTGACGAGAGACCAGCTGACAAACAATTAGGTTAAGTAGAGCAGAAAATTGCCATGATGTCGACATATACCAGGTAAATTTTGCTCTTGGGACTGTGAATATACGTCGAGATAAGCGGGGTAGTCGACATTACCGAGGTCGTCATATCAGAGTTTTTGCAGATCATTTATATAGTAAATAATGCCGAGACCGCAGACAGACGTCGACATATCCCAGGTTGTCAACATATCCAATGTCGAGATACCGAAGTTTACCTGTATGTGAAATTTACAGCAACCAATGTCTGTTTTATAGACATGTGAACAGATGGATTTCAAAAAACAATAAAGTGCCTGGCCACAGCATGATACGCCCGTCAAAAAATTACAATTATCTTCAACAGTTCAGAGTGCAAGAAAATCATGTAAAGATTTCCATGATTTTTCCATTCCTTAAAATATTTGTTTATCCATCCCCTGTGGTGTAGGCATTAATTACAACAAATATTAAATCATCGTTAGCTTTCTATACTGGTTGTGTTAGACCTTGTCAAATGTCCATCATATTAAACAATATCACATTACTCTTAACAACTTAATCTTTACCAAATTAATTTTGAAATAAAAGGCTAGCAATCAAATGACATATGCTATAAACTGACCAACAATTCCTCTATCTCATTCCCAAAGGATACAGATAAGACTGCTTGATCAGAGATGCTCTAAAGAAATGATTGAGACAGTTAGCCTTCCTACATTGAACTCATTAAACTGTGACTGGAGATGAATGGGTCTGCATCAAATTCATTTTAAAACTTATGCTAGCTAACAAGAGTTATTCCTAACCCAACAGGCTGACCCATCTGCCCAATTCCAAACGGATGTAGGTAAGACCTGCTTGATCAAAGATGCTCTACCAGTTAGCTCCTCACACTAAACTCATTAATTTCTCTCTTATTTGACATGCAATTTTCTGTTATCAGAACTCTTCTTGACCAGTACTTGATAATTACACTCATGGGAAAGGTGGAATTTCTCTAACATTCATTATATTTGTTATAGATTGCTGTCAAGTATATGCTGAAAAAAATATTTTCTTGATTTACCTCTTTTTTAATAAGGATAGTGCAATACTCTTACATTTTTGGGGATGTGTAAATGAATAGTAAAAAGACAATTTTTTTTTTATTTCACTTCAATTAAAGGTCACAATGACCTTGAAATAGGTCCCAACACACCTCCTACCTAAGACATGTAAGATGCATAAACTGGCCAAGTTTGATGATTCTAAGTCTACTAGTTTTCTAGTTATGGGCCGGAAAAGATTTATCCATATTTGGCTATAACATTTTGAATAAAGGTCAGAGTGACCCACTTTTTGTGTGTGACACACCTTTTACCCAAGATGTATCAGCTGACAAAGTTTCATAACTTTAGGCCAAATAGTATTAAAGTTATGAGCTGGACACGAGAAAAGCTAACAGATAGACAGACGGACAGACAGACAAATGGACAAGAAGCCTATAACATAATACGTCCTATCTTAAGACGAGCCTATAAAAATCATATAATGGGCATCAAAAATGGGTACAGCCCTTGGCAACAGGGACTTACAACAACCACTGTATATTTGTGAAAATTAATTCAACAAATTATCACTGATTACCGGTATATTTTATTGACTTTAAGACACCTAGCAAAATTGATAGAAATCATTTTGGGGGTAGTTTACACTGCTTTAAAGAAACATTTGATAGTAGAAAAGTTTAATACTCAAAGGTCACCCTATATTTTGAACAAGTTTATCTTTTAAAAAGATAGGTAAGCTTATTTATCGCCATAGCAATTTTTAAACACAGAAAGGAGGATCCGTGATCAAGTGATTTATTTTGCTGAATTCTTTAATTTTTATCGAGGCTGGGGAGTGATAAAGTTATAATTGTTTTGTGAAGTGTATTTAATAGACATATAGGTAAAGAAACGAAGGGAGGGATTTTGTGTTGACCTACTGGAGTTTTCGCGCAATGGAACATACATGACCTTTACTGGAGAGGGGGGAGACTCCATATAATATGGAGAAGATGCCGATTGAGGCACTGTATGAGCTGTTTTAAAAATGGAATTTCTTGGCAATGTAGCAAAGAAAATAAAGGGGAGATATAAGGAATATAGAAAATAACTCAAAGTGTATGTTGTATAAAAAATCCAGAAAGATGTGAAGTGCCCCTGCGAGGTGAAATTCATAATTTCAGGAACTTTTATGAATTGTTCATGAACATTCATGATGTGTTCATGAATGGTTCATGACTGGTTCATAAAGATGGTTCATGAACTTTATTCATGAATATATTCATAAAATGTAGTTCATGAACAAATGATGAATATATACGAATAATGGTAATTTTCATTTTAAAGACAGAAAAAATGTAGAGTTCAAGGTATTATGAATGTTCATGAATTTTCATGAAGACTAAAATAATTGACAAAAATGATTGACAGAAAACACTCATTACTCTCATAATACAACTTTTGCATGCAGATGCAATTGTTGAACAAGCCCCTAGTATAATTTATATTTGATAACATTCTTTCACCAACTATCTGAAAAAATAAATCATGAAATCTCTAAACATTTCATGTTTTTATTTGATTTTAATTAAACAAACACTGCATCACCATTGTCAGCATTTTTTTTTTTCAAATTGATTACTTATGTTTCTTCATAATTTAAATTAAACAGTTATATTCATCATAATGTGCTTTAAATAATGTTGTTTTTCATCACACAACTTTGTTTGATCGAATTTTCATTAACATCAAACTTTAAACAAGTTGTTGGAAGATGAAACATTCTGGAAAAAGAACTTTGTGAGCTTCGTAAAAAACGTTTTATATATTTATTAACAACTAAAAAATTATATCGCTTGTCTGTACTGTACCGCATTATTCCTGGATCAAAACACTATATACATTTCAATTTTGGTGCAGTTAGAATGTCAAAAGTTTCCCTTGCTTCGTGTGTAAATAATAGAGCACAGACCGCATGGTTGTAAAGTATCTATGACATAATCCACATTCGTATTTTGTAGTTTTAATTCTCCTATGTGTCTTCACAGCTCAGAATATTCAGTCTAAGGGCGAGAGATTGTTATTATCATGTCATATGTCCTCTGTCAATGGGGGCCCCCTAATGTAGATTTTCCGCAAGATCCGTGGAATTCCATAACAAATTCCATGGAATTCCACGTAAATTTTGTTCAGCAGAATTACACGGAATTCTTGAGAGTATTGGGATGGAACTTTTTCCGGGATGGTATGGAATTTTAAATCTAGCCTGGAAAAGAGCGGAATAATGCCAGAATAGAAATTTGCGGAGGAAATCCGTGGAATTCCAGATTATTTGTAAAGAACTACAGTTAATTCTCGATAAACCGCCACCTTTTGTAATTTAGAAATCATGGCGGTATAACGAATTTGGCGATGAATTGAATTTCCCATTTTTAGGAAACAAGAAGTAGAGTTACCGTTCTTAGAAATACCATTTAGCGTTTCTATTCTTATTATTACATGAACATGTATATAAAATTATATTTCTAAATTTAAAAATACTTCAAGTAATTTTTTTATGTATAATTTCGCTAAAACAAAATGTGCAGTTATGAAATAAAGACAAGTACATGTGTATCATATGCTTGTAAATCTGCACGTCTGTGAACAAAAAATGCTGGGTCGATCGTCGTGATATATTGCAGATAGTACGTAAAATGAATTCTTCAATAAATTCACTGTTTATGGCATCATCGATAATGAAACGTTCACAAGTTATACCGTATAATTATTTTTTTTAGCAAACTTAGCATCGTTTAAGGCAGAGATCATCAAAATAATATCGTTTTCGGCTTACTTTAACAACTACCGCTTTCGTGGCGAAGCCGTGACTAAATGATTTTTAATAAACAGAAATCAAAATTATTATAACAGTTCATGTTAAAATTATTGTTTATTAATTCTTGTTTAATTACTTAATTGCATGTACCTTGTCTGCCTTTACATGCTTTACAACAGGGGTAGCATCACAACCAATTAGCCGCGCTTCACTGACCACACGCACCTGTGGCGGTATTATCGAGATAACTGACACTTAAAAATGGACGTTTGTTATGAAAACAGGGTGGCGGATGGCGGTATGCGAATTTGGCGTTATAAAGAGAATTTTATATAGCAGGAAAAATGTTCTGGGGAAATCATGGCGGTATTGCGAAAATGGCGATGAATCGAATGGCGATAATTCGAGAATTGACTGTATATGCGGTATATTGCATATGTTTGCCCCCACAAAAGTCAAATTTTGAAAACTACCTGAAATGTGCTGAATTCAATAAATTGTACGAGAAATATAAATTAACAGAAAATATTATAGTTCCAGAGCAGTGTATTCACAATTTTTGTTTATGACGTCACAAACTAGTCTGATTTTATATCCTTTTTCAGAAAGAGGACAAAATGGACAAAATTTCAACAATTTTAGCTTTAAAAGTTATAGAGCGCATGTGTGTTCAGGAACAATATTGACATATTTCATTGATATTATCATTCTACACATTATATCAAAATATTTATCCTGAACACGCATGCGCTCGGTGACTTTTATTTAAAATATCGACGAAATATGTACATTTTTCTGTAAAATTCATGAAAAACCGAAATTTACGTCATATTTGTGACGTCATTACTTATGAAATTATTCAGTGCTTTGAAGTCAGCATATACTCCCCTGTTTAAGGACTTAATTAAATATTACTCCATCAAAGTTTGATTTGGGGGGCAAATATTGGTTAATACCGCATAAAGTTCTTTAAGGAATTCCATGGAAATCTGTGGAATTCCAGGAAAATACAATAAAAACTGTATTAGTACCAAATAATTACAAAAAAACTTGATAACATCACAATGTTTCATAGATCAAATCTTCTATATTTGCAAAATGAAAAATTCACAGTTTCTTTTACAATGTTTTTTGAGACAAATATAATAGCATATACCACTCAGATGTACATTATAAGCACACTTTTTTTAATGTATGTATTCTCAATGAAACTTCAAAGTATTTTACATCAAAGGTTATTCACAGAAATATCCAAGAAAAAATATGATTACTGGGGGATCACCTTGGTTAAATTAATTATAATGAAGTTATGATATACATGTATGTAGTAAACTAAAGTCTGCATTTTTTTTAAATAAGAGGTTAGATTCATTAAATGACATTGGCCAAGGATTGGGAGAGGTCATTGGAAACCTCAACAGGATATACATTCACAGTAAACTGCCAGAGGCCCATGTAAATTTACTGTACAAAGTTAGTGATTAGAGTGACAAACACACATATTAAATGCAAAAATATATGTACTACACAACTACATTGATACAAAGATCCCATAAAATTAACAGTTGCTATTTTCCACCAATGTACGTGTCAAAGATCCCAATTGTGGAAGATACAAAACTTCTGACATGTTGCTAGAATCACATCCTCACAGATATCCCATGAAATTTGCAATAGAGGGTTGACAGATAATTGGCGTCACCAACGGATTCACTTTTAGTACGAAGGCTCAGCAAGTTCGATGTTAATCATTCCAACAGACACTTCAAACTTTCCTTGCACAATTTCTGAAAGAGGAGATGACCATTTAAGATGTATCATTATTGATATCCGTATAAATATATGACAAATAATAAACTAAAGCTCTACAAAACAATTGGTTTTTTCTACCTGGCAGATAAGTTTACTGTAGAATATGAATTCACTATCTTGCAATTTTTTGTTCCAATTAGGATTAATTCTGATAAATGTAAAAATGTGAAAAGTTTATAGACAACAGACAAACACCAGACTGTGACACTGATCAAAAAACTCACTTAGGCCTTAAAATGGCTCAGGTGAGCTTAAATGAAAAGGCTAAAGCTGAAGCTCAATGCCTGACTGACGTTGAAAAAAATTAATTTCAATTCATGTGATTTTATTGATTAAGAAAATAATGAAGAAATCTTACCATTTTTTTTAATACAGTTCTTGTCCTAAATCTTGTGAGCATCCGGATTCCTGTAAAATGCATGTATACTTCATAGAAGATGATATCTTTGATTATATTTGATCTAAAATAATTATACATACCCATGCAGTTAGCATGTTTAGATTACCTTTCAGAATTCATTGTTATAAATAATAAGGATATGGAAATTAGGCATGTTAAGAATATATTATATCTTTAAATGTCGTTTACTTGGCATAGTTGCAATATTTTTTTTAATCTTATGCTTAAAGACATGGATTAATAAAATCAAAGTTAGTTTATTTGTTTTGAATGATAATTTGAGCTGGTTCTCACCATATTCACAAGCCTATAGTGACTGATTGGTTAAGCATCTACATGTATATACACTTTTATCAAATGCCAGGGCTGTGAAAATCATCTCAGGCAATGCAGCAACTATTAAAACAATCGAAACATGCAAGATAAGAGCTGAAAATGGTCATGAACATGCTTTACAAAATATATAATTAATTACATGTACATCATACTCTGTAAATGTTATCTTGAACAAAGGAAGGTACAAGTAAGATTCTTTACATCAGTTCGATTCCAAGCAAGGAAATTCGGATTAAAATCAATGATCTTAATGATATGTATAGATTTGTTAAATAATTATTACAGAAATAGTGCTTGTCCTAACGATTTCACCGTCGGGCATTTTATGTATGGTGCCTGGATAAATCAAAAGTAGCAGAAACATTCTTCGTTCGAGGACACATAAAATACTGTACAATATTGTACCTACCGGTCTTAAAAATGTCGTCATCTTTTTCCATCCCAAGCTGACCATGATCCCCCTGTTCGTGGCACTCCTTCCAACTTTCCTTCTGTGGAACATCAACATGGCATTCGATAGTTTTGAATTTCGCTGTTGTTAAAATTAATTGTTCATCGAGCCCGACTTCGATCCCGATGTTAGTGTATTAGTCGACAGTAAAAAAAAAAAGTAATTTTCGGACCCACAGTTTTCCAGCGCAGAAAATGGCTAAGTTTCTCATTTTACAATTTTTTCCAAAGAATTCCACTACTTTCCAAGCCAAAAAATGTCTAAGTCCAATTTTTTTTTGAATCCAACCATATAACATACATTAATTATAGACTGAGACTCGAAACATTCATAGGCCTGATTGATCTACAAAATGGCGGTCCAAGAAAATAGGCTTAAATTCCACTCAGAATGTTTTAATTTGGAAGGGCCTCTGATGCAAAATTAAATGAAACTAAAATGCAAGAAAATACAAAAAAGTCTTATGTTTTACAATCATGGGTAATTTCAGAAAATCTTTCTTTTTGAAGGAAAAAGAGAAGCAGTTCACAAATGTTGATGAGCAGAAGACAAGAAACTTTGGCAGCAAAAAAAATCTGAGCTCTTGCAAAAGAAAGAAAAAATAATTGAAATTATGAATGATATTCAATCAAAGGATCCAAATGAAGAAATTCTGGAAATTCCACATGGAGAGACAATAAGGATTTTTTAATTGACCATCTCTGCTCGAACTGCTTGAAAGCAGTTAAAACTGTTACCCTGGTGGTGAACAAACTTTTCTCCTAGACTGGAATTAAAAACTGTTCAATTTCTGGCATTAAAACACACTTTGAAACATGCTGAGGAAGGACCCCCCTCTCCTCTTGACCAAGTAAGGTTAAACATTCCGCAAAGAGTTGCGTTTGAATTGAAATTTTTTATACTTTCACCAGGAATGAACTACACATTACTCATTTACTATGGTTTAATATGTCAGAACTGTCTATTTTAAGTTTTTTAACAAAGATTTTGTTGCCATGGTTGGAAAACAAACAACATTTCTGTGAAATCTTTCAAGATGCTGTATTATAAAACATCTACTGTTACTTTTTTAGAATGACTTCATGCATTTTCATGTATAAACATGAATAATAATATTACATTTTTTGTTTACAAATAAGCAAGAATATTCATGAATGCTAATGGTTCATGAATTTTATTCATTCATGAACATTCCTGAAAAAATTCATCAAATTATTCATGAACAGCTAGTTCATGAAGATCCAATGAACTCATTATTGGACATTCTTGAAATGATGAATCTTCATGAATATGACTCTTCATGAATTATTCATGAAAAAAAAATATTCATGAATATTCATCAATTTTCTTTCATGAATAAAAATTCTTGATTTGAAAATGTCCAATAAAAAGTTCATAGGATCTTCCTGAACATTTCATGAATAAAATTCATGAAAAATTCAAGGAAATTCATGAATTATTCATAATCGTCTCGCAGGGGTAAGTAGCTTGGTCATTTGGGTCATCTTTGTCAAAAAATGTTATGGTAAAAATTAAGCCATACACATCTGATTCAGATCTTACAAATAATGGATTTATTCGTTATTTTAAGTGTAAATTCTTGTTTCTGGAATTTGTAAGATTGGCTGAATTGACCAATCAGAAATTAGAGTCAATCTTTGGTTGTGCTTTGACGTAAAGAAAAACCTCCATTGTCTTTGTTTTGAACAATCAGAAAATTTTAAGTATTACAAATCTGTAGTTAAAGTGTAAGCTACAGAATAAAAAGAAACATAGTTATTTAATGCTACAACATGATACAATGAAATTGTTATCGTAAGGTCTATCTATAGTAGTTTTCACAGTTATCCAGAATCAGAGTTGCCAACACTCTGAAATAAAAAATAATAAGGCGTGGTTCGGGTACCGTCTAGGCCCCCTTCCACTGAAGATATTTTGTAAATGGACATGCAATCGAGCCATTTGAGACACGTTTTGATTTTGTTTACTTTAAAACATTGACATGAATGCGATCAGCCATCTGAAACAGAAACGACGACATAAGCAAACGTTGTAAGGATTATGAATATTTAATTATAATAGTAGAAATTGTAGACTGCCAGTTATGAAAATTCCGAAATTATGAACTTTGATCGAGAAAAAACGAAATCGGAAAAATATAGAGAGAAATCGTAAAGCTTACTTTGGATGCTAATTTCGTAAGACTTACGCCAAAATTGTAAGAGTTGGCAGCTCTGCAGAATGCACGACCATAAAGCCGAGTATGCGTATTCAAGGAATTTGGACTAATGATGTTCAAAAATGAAAAAATTTGGACTAATGATGTTAAAAAAAGAGTGAAAACGACAGCGTGTAGGAATATCTAATAAATTATTTTTAAAAAATCAAAAATTGTACTTAATATCCACTTTTGTCTGAAATTCAAACAGATAATGAAACTTGAATCCTTTTTGCTTTAAACCCTCAAAACAAATTTACAATAAGTTGCAACTGACAAAACTGCAAAGGCCTAAAAAGAGCAAAGAATTGCAAGAGCACAAAAATAGTTTTATATGCTATTTTCTTAAATATTAGCAGTCTTATTGTTCAAATTCATATTCGGGGATGAAGTTCAACTTCTGGAAGAGTCTAGAAAACACAAATTATTTCACTACATTGAATTTCTTGAAGACACCAGTGTCCAAACCCACAGGCCATGAAGAGTAAAGGAGTTTTGGGGATAAACAGAAAGTTAATGTTTTGTCACACCAACAAAATTTGCCAGATCTTTCAGCCTTTGACTTGTTTCATTTCCCAAACTTAGAAAAACATCTATCAGAAAGAAAAAAAAAACAACTACAGCAAATCATAGGATCTGCCATATTCTAGTATAAGAGGGGTCATACTCAAAAATGTGTTCTAAAACAATTAGAAATTGAATAAAAATGTTACGGACATGTGTTTTGATTAAAAGAGAATATTTTATTTAAATGAATAAGACTAAATAATAAAAAAGCGTTTTTTTTGTTTCTTTCTGAGCCTCAGTGGCATTATTTATTGAATGCCCCTCGTATGTATCTTAGTAAAGTTTACTTGTGTGCAAAGTTATATAGAAATCCGACCAAAACTGTAAGAGGAGTAGCATTTTGAAAAATTGTTTACAGACAGACTGACAGCTAGACAGATGGACAGACGAATGCATTACTATCGCATAAGCTCTTCTGGTCTCTGACCAGTAGAGCTAAAAATAACACATAAATATATAATATTGCATTAACGACGTTGGCTCCTGATATTTAAAGTCTTAAACTTTTTCTGTCAAGTATATTTTTAGTTTCTACACATGTGGCTTAGTTAAAAATCAAATCCAAAAATGGGGGTCAATATGCTTCTTTTGGCGCTACAGTACATTTAAAATGACTTTTTGCACTGAAATGTGTGTCCTAAATCTTCGACATTTTCTCTCCAATATTTTTATCCAAATAAAGAATGAAACAAAATAAACTATAAGTCTATTTAAAAAAAGACACTTTAAAATCGTGACTACGAAAAAGTTTAAAATTGTTTCGCATAATCAATTATTTGACCTTTCTGCACTCACAAAATGTGATTTTTCTGGCATTGAAAATTTAACAAGCAAGAAAATTATTTAAAGTCTTAAACTTTTGCTGAATTTATGCAGATTGATCAAAGTTATCTTATATTCAGAAAAGAACACCTAAATCCGGGTTATATGGTGTAAATTTTTAAACATTACCAGGGTTCGAAATTAACTCATGTCCATAAGTCCAAGACTAGTAAAAATTGTGTCGGACTAGCAAACTTTGTAAGGTACTAGTCCGCACGGACCAGTGCAAATCCGGATATAAGTCTTGAATCTGTTCACATTTTATTAAGTTTATTTCCGAGTCTCTTAGACGTTTGAAAATAAACGAGAAACGCAACCGGGATAAAGCGTTTTCTACATTGTGATCAATAAACAAAGACGTGACCATGAGGAGATTTCTAAAAGTTGAAAACCCTCTTTCTTTCACCACATGCTTCCAGCTGATGTGTGGACACATATTTCATTGAATTAATCGATAAAAATTTTATGATTTGTGTTCTTCTTTTTACATACTATAGGGCGGACTAGTGGAATAGTTCGTGGACTAGTGGAAGCTAGAAGTCACTAGTCCGTGCGGACTAGTGCTAAAAAAAGTTAATTTCGAACCCTGATTACTAAAAATCTGTCAATTTTATGTTAAAATTGGCTCAATTTTCTCCTGGACTTTTAGAATATATTTAACTATATTTGTCACAATTTGTAGAAAGAATTCATTAGAAATAATTTAATAGATATTTCAGAACCAGTATAACACATTTCACTGCAAAAAAACAGCTTTGTGTGCAACCAGCATGGAAAATAGGAATCTAAAAGCAGCAGTACTGTATACAGTTCAAAAGGGAAAAATTGATCATTTTCTTTTAAAAAAAAAAACCTTCCGCCACAAAATATAGTTCCTAGCTTAATCTTACTTGAATGGAAATTAATCACAGTTTTTTCATTGAATATACTTCAATTTGCCCTGTAGAATTCAGATTTAATGTTAAAACTTAAAAATGGTACATAATTTTATAAATAAAGGTCCAAGCCAAAATCTACTCAAAAACACAGGATCGAACGTCCTTATATTATAAAATGCGAGTGTATTTATGCAATACGTCAACAGACCTTTGTTAATTACACAAAAAACACATGCAGAATCGCCCTGGCATGGATATATATATGTATGGTTGTTACAACCATGGTAATTAATTCATTCTATAAGTAGTAGTTTTCTCTTCTAAAGTCCACATTGTTTTATTTGTTAAAAGAATATGCATGTTTATTTACAAGTAGAATAATTTTATCTTTTATACTACACGCGGTAACAGCTACACATGCTTTACAGCAATAAAAACGTGTTATCAAAGTATTGATTTAAAACATATTTATATGTATGTACAGAAAAAATTGTTTTAGTTATTTATTTATCTATCTAAAGTATTTATTGTTTATTTTATATTTTAGCACCTGGTCATTCCTTAGCTGATATTGCAGCATCTGAAACCTTGATTGATACAATGAAACACATTTCAAAAGATGCATATTTGATTAATGTAGGGCATATAAGTACTTAAAGAGAAAACTGCACCAAAAACCTTACCCTGGGATGCCGACACCGACACCGAGCATATCAAATAAGCTTCCCCCAACTTCGTTGAAGTGAGCTAAAAATTGCATTTGCTGTGGTGGCTTTATCCAAACACCTCATGTCCCTTGATTAGGAAGGGGGCATGAAATTCACGTCCCATAGATGCCATATGCCAAAATTGGCTGCAATTGATTAAGAGTTTCAAGAAATGAATCTGAAAAATTCTAATGTTAATGTACAACAACACATGGTGATGGGAGAAAACAGATAGCAAAGGGGGGTCACCTGGGTGATTCAGTACATGTACCTCACCTTCTCAAAATGAATGAAATATTCTATAAGTGCATATAGTGCTGTTTAACCTTAAAGACTTTGATTTGACAAGAGCCACAGTGAACCAGCTTGCTTTCATTTTCCCCATGGGTGTAGGTGTCGATCTGTAGACGGAAAGGTACACCTTTTTCTCCACCATGTTTCTTGGCTGTAAACTCTGTACTGATACAGTTTACCCTGATGTAGACACCTGATTCCTTGGTTGGATCCCAAACAAATTCAGCTCCATTAAGACGTTCTCTGTCAATGTTGACATCAATCAATCCATATGACAATGGAACATCTATTTAATAAATTAAAAAAATATTCAATGAAAAAAGTGCACTGTATCAATATATCATATCAAAATGCATTGATGTTAAAGAAATGAAGCTTATTTAATCCTATGTTATAACATAAAGCGGGTTTCTTTAGCAGTTGAAAAATTTTGCATTTTGCTTGCTCTAAAAGTACAGTACAGGCAATGCAGATCCCGTATTAGAGCGTGTTCCCTCTGCGGTGTATTAATCCTTTCCCAGTTACACCGTCACGGGTTTTGATCGCGGTGCTACCTGAGACCATGTTTACACCGTGGCAGGGCCAGATATCGTTATTCTGTACCTTGAGTTTTGTTACCTGTAAACGGTTGTTGATTATTACTTCGAGTGGATGGTATTGAAAATAAATATGTATATGGTCAGAATTATATTTTTAATATGTGCCTTTTATTTTGCACATATATGAATGTTGTACTACTAATACATAATTATGTGACTGATGTCATGAGTAAAGGGCCCTTAGGGAATAATAAATAAATTGCTAGATGCTCATCCGAATTTTTTTAAAAATCGAGGTGGGCGGCTTTTATTTTATATTTTTTATTTTTTCAATTTTGCAGATTTTTTATTGACCTGGTCAATCGGTGTAATTTTATCTAAAATACCCGAAAAGTTGGTTTACAGTATATATAAAGCACTTGTTACACTTAAAAACATTAAAAGAGAGAGAGAGAGAATCCCAGAAGGACACCGCCGCCTGCAAAACGGGACATCCCCTAGCAAAAAAGCACTTCGATCCCGATATTAAAAAGAAAATAATTTTCTTATCAGTCATCAAAATTCATCATTCACTTACCATCACACACACATGTAACTTTTTTCCCTATAACTGTTACGACAGGATGAAAACACCATACATCTTCTGTATCACCAAAAAATGAGAAATAAATGCAGATACGCCAAGATATGTAAGCTTGTTTTTAAAAATGTTTATACCGGTTATAAAAAATTATGAATGCATGAATTGAATTCATGTTCGCTACTTCCATGCAAGCGGATTTTTTAAAAGTTTATTTTTTTGAATATTTTATTAAAAAAATGTTTAAAGCACTAAGCTTCAATTGTTTATACAAATCCTTTTCTTCGCCTGTCTTAATTATGGAGTAACAATATAATAAAGAGGCAAAGGATTGTCTTATGAATGGTTTATATACTGTACCTTAAATTGAAACTTTGAACTTATACCTAAAATTGAAACCGTCTTTTAACTTCTTATTTTTTTAAGTAAATAACAATTAAAATCGGTCACAAATATTTCTGCACATTCACCTTTTTTTTTTTTTATTTTGAGACACCCTTACCCTGTTTCACTTGAACATAACATTTGTATATATTTTTTTACAAGGACAGCTACTATGATCTAAAAAAATGATTTGAGTATATTGTATAATTTAAACATAGGTAATCAGAGATTACAGAGCTCACCTCAAAGAATGTTGTCTTTAAGTAAGGCAAGTCATACAATTACCCAACAATAAGTGTACATCCAAAAATGCAAAACTTATGCAATTTTGATCTGATACTTTGGAATAGACCTATATAAAAACTTCAAACTAGTTCTTCATCACAAAAATGTTATCAAAATCCAGAATCTGAAGCAAGTTTAAGAGTTTTCATCCCTTGATGCATCATATGGGCAAGTTTGGTTTATTTAAGCCTTATACCTTAGACCTGCACCCATAACTTTTACCTGGTCCATTATCTGGAAAATGTATGTCGAATTCAGCATCCAGAGCAAGTCCATTAGTATGCATCGATGTATCATCCAAGCGAGTTTGCACAACATAGGGCTAATAGTTACTTAGAAATGAAACCTGTATAAAAATTTAACCTCTTCACTCATCCAGAAAAAAATGTAGGTCAGATTCAGCATCTGCAGCCAGCCTGGTAGAATGCAACCTTAGATGTATCATCCATGCAAGTTTGGTCATTAAAGAGCTCATAGTTACTTGGAAATGAATCCTGCATCAAAAACTTTAACCTGTTCACTCATCCAGAAAATGTAGGTCAGATTCAGCATCCAAAACAAGTCTGGTAGTATGCATCCTAAGATGTATCATCCATCCCTTACAGAAAAAACTAATAGAAACTTACAAGTTTTTATAATGCACTTATTAGCAATTTATAAGTCACTTATAAATTTTGAAATTTACTTACAAGTGTACTAAATACATGCCATCTTTCCCGATTTAGGCGGGATCCTCCAGATTTTACCCTTTCATCCCGTTCTCCCGATCGGGAGAGAAAAATTGCCCTAATTTCCCGATTTGAAAAAAAAAAACACCAAAATTTTCGATTTTAAAAATTTCCCTACCTCTGAATTTTGACAATCGGGATAACAATGTCCGACTTGTTTATTCAATGCACACAGATAACATTCATTGTTCATTTAACCAGGTGTTAATTTAATAGCCACAGGAAATCACTTCACGCTTGAACGCATGCAGTTGTCCAGGTACAAATAGCTTATAGCTTGGGGCAATTAGGGCTCATTGTAAATTGGAAATGAAACCTGTAAAATAACTTTAACCTGTTCACTAATCCAGACTCAGCATCCGAAGCAAGCCTGGTAATGTGCATCCTTAGATGTATCATCCGTGCAAGTTTGGTTAACATAGGGCTTATAGTTACTTGGAGATGAAATCTGCACTTAAAACATTAACCTGTTCACTCAACCGGAAAATGTAGGTCAGATTCAGCATCCAAAGCAAGTCTGGTAGGATGCATCCTAAGATGTATCATCCATGCAAGTTTAGTCTTTATAGGGCTCATTGTAACTTGGAAATGAAACCTGCCCCCAAAACTTAAACCTGTTCACTCAATCAGAAAATGTAGGTCAGATTCAGCATCCAGGGCAAGTCTAGTAGGATGCATCCTAAGATGTACCATCTATGCAAGTTTGGTCATTATAGGGCTCATTGTATCTTGGAAATGAACCCTGCACCAAAAACTTTAACCTATTCACTGAACTGGAGAATGTAGCTCAGATTCAGCATCCGAAGCAAGCCTGGTAATGTGCATCCTTAGATGTATCATCCGTGCAAGTTTGGTCAACATAGGGCTTATAGTTACTTGGAAATGAGACTTGCACCAAAAACATTAACCTGTTCACTCAACTGGAAAATGTAGGTCAGATTCAGCATCTGAAGCAAGTCTGGTAGTGTACATCCTTAGAAGTACCATCCATGTAAGTTTGGTCAACATAGGGCTTATAGTTCCTTGGAAATGAGACCTACACCAAAAACTGCACCAAAAATGTTAACCTGCTCCAAAAACATTAACCTGGTCATTCCTTTGCTGAAATTGCAGCATCTGAAACTTTGACTGGTACAATGAAACACATTAGAAGCATCTTCCATATATGTCTAATCAATATAGGACATAAAAGTACTTTAAAAGAAAACTGCTCTAAAAAACTTAACCCGGGACACCGACACCGACACTGACGCCGAGGGTACTACATAAGCTCCCCCAACTTTGTTGAGGTAAGCTAATAAGAAATGGTTAATTGCACTGTTCTTGTTTCTTTTTTATATATGCACACTAAACAGTGCTTGAATTTTCTGATCGAAATTATGGTTCCATTACAATTTTGAAGAAATCTATATGAAACTGAAACTGAATGAATATATTTTTACTCAATAAAGGAAGGCCCGTAGGAAGCCATTTCAGTTGTGTGTGTTTGTGTGTGTGGGGGGGGGGGGGGGGTGTTACAGCTATATTTTTTTCAGTTGTGGGCACTTTCAACTACCAACTACCAAGCAAAAAAAAGTTTTTACGGCCAGGGAAGGTCATCCATTCATCTTCCTCCATGACATTGGCTAATCTGACACCTAATAAAAGCTTTTCACATTTCGATGCATTTGTCTTAACCAATAATGAAATATTACGTCCAACACACATTTATGTTTTTTGTATGAGGCGATGCGGTAAAGTAATAATCTACCGCTCTAATCTATTTTTTCTTAGTTATTAGTTCAAAACATACTACTTTCTCGATATATTAAAATTTTAAAAATATATATGACTCGATTTTGCCTGTCCCCCTACAACTCAGTGACATAGTCGTTTGAAAAGAGGGTGGGGGACAGCCAGAATAAAAATTCAATTTACCATTTAAAAAACTTTTCAACCAAAAAGTTGCTTTTTGTCCTATTGTGCACTAATTTGACTATGCTGCAACAAACAAGAGGCCCATGGGCCTTATAGGTCACCTGAGCATCATGCAACAACTTTACAACGATCAACTCTGGTTCATGTTTTAAACTAGACGTCATGGCATTCACAATTTTGAAAGACGCACCATTGCTAATCATAACTAAACACTTAGCATATTTAGTTCGGTTACTTAATCCCATAGACAGAGTAGGGGAACAAAAAATGCATTTCGACTAATCAGTAATATTCAGCAAAAATCAGAATAGTGCCACTACCACACATGAACCCCTGACCCTTGGTCCACACATTTCACAATTTTGGAAAAGGCACCCTTGCTTACCAAAAATATTTGATTGATACAAAGGAGAAGATTTCAATCAATTAATTCATTTTCAGTATATAAGTAGAGCCCCCCCCGTATGGTACCCCTGATCCAGGGGCGTTGAAATTCACAATTCAGTAAGAATGGCCCTGCTCATCAAAGCTATATAGGTAGTTCATCTGCTTAATACCCAGGAGCAGAGAAGAAGATTTTCAAACAATTTCTGCATTTTCTCTATATAACCAATAGAGCCCTGCCCTAACAACAGAACCCCTGACCCTAAGGGTCATAAACTTCACAAAGGTTTTCTTCCACACCATAACTATGTACTTAATTAGTTTATTTCATACCCAGGAACAGAGAAGAAGATTTTTAATGAAATAATGTATTTTCATTATATAATTAATAGAGCCCTGCCCTAACACCAGAACCCCTGACCCTGGGGCCATGAAATTCAAAATTTTGGAAGAAACATTCTTGCTCATCATAACTGTATACTTAGTTAATTCATTGAATACCCAGCAGCAGAGAAGAAGATTTTCAAACAATTTCTGCATTTTCTCTATATAACCAATATAGCCCTGCCCTAACAACAGAACCCCTGACCCTAAGGGTCATAAACTTCACAAAGGTTTTCTTCCACATCATAACTATGTACTTAGTTAGTTTATTTAATACCCAGGAACAGAGAAGAAGATTTTTAATGAAATAATGTATTTGCACTATAAAATCAATAGAGCCCCGTCCTAACACCAGAACCCCTGACCCTGGGGCAATAAAAATCACAATTTTGGAAAAAGCATTCTTGCTCATCATAAATACTAGTATATACTTAGTTAATCTGTTGAATACCCAGCAGCAGAGAAGAAGATTTTCAAACAATTTCTGCATTTTCTCTATAATTATAATCAATAGAGCCCTGCCCTAACACCAGAACCCCTGACCCTGGGGCCATAAAATTCACAATTTTGGAAGAGGCATTTTTGCTCATCATAACTATATACTTAGTTAGTTTGTTGAATACCCTGCAGCAGAGAAGAAGATTTTTAAACTAATTCTGCATTTTCTCTATATAATCAATACAGCCCCACCCTAACACAAGAACCCCTGACCCTGGGGCCATGAAATTCAGAATTTTGGAAAAGGCATTCTTCCTCATCATAAATATGTACTTGGTTAGTTTATTTAATATACAGTAGCAGAGAAGAAGATTTTTAAAGAAATAATGCATTTTCACTATAGAATCAATAGAGCCCCACCCTAGCACCAGAACCCCTAACCCTTGGGCCATAAAATTCACAATTTTGGAAGAGGCACTCTTGATCAACATAACTATTTACTTACATAGTTTATTTAATACCCAGAAGTAGAGAAGAAGATTTTCAAAGCATAAATGCATTTTCACTATATAATCAATAGAGCCCCGCCCCACACCAGAACCCCTGACCCTGGGGCCATAAAATTCAAAATTTTGGAAGAGGCACTCTTGCTCATCATAACTATGTGCTTGGTTAGTTTATTTAATACCCAGAAGCAGAGAAGAAGATTTTCAAAGAAATCATGCATTTTCACTATATAATCTATATAGCCCCACCCTAGCACTAGAACCCCTGACCCTGGGGCCATGAATTTCACAATTTTGGTAGAGGACTCAATGCTCATTACATTCATGCCAACAGTTTGCCTGCTTGATGTCCAGGAGTAAAGAAGAAGATTTTTAAAGATTGCAATAATTTTAGTGTTTTGGTCCCACCCCTCAGGCCCCAGGGGGGCGGGGACCATAAAATTCACATTTTTGTTCCCCTTCACCCATAGATGCTTTATACCAAATTTGGTTGAAATTGGTTAAGCGGTTAAAGAGAAGAAGCTGAAAATGTTCAAATGTTAACACACGACGCACGACGAGGGACGAAAACGGATAGCAATAGGTCACCTGAGTTACTCAGGTGACCTAAAAAAATGTTTATGAGAAAGAAAAATACTCAAATTATGTAGTTTTTCTCTTACAACCGGAAGTTGTCGTTTTTGTTTCCAGTAGGACTGATATATTTCGAAACTACAAATAAGATGCTATAATGTGATACAAAAAATTTTCATAAAAGAAAAGTTGAAATTTTCGAAATCTTTTTCATGGAACGGACCACGGCAATTCAATTGGACCAGTTTAAACAAGAATTACATGGAGCCACGTCTTCGGTGTCCACTGAAGTTAAGAAGTTGAATAGTGATCAAGGTGTTACCTGGAAAAATTGGGTGTTGCTAAAACGCGGAACGGAAAACAGAACGGAAAGCGGAACGGAACGGAAAACGGAATATATTATTTTGGATTAAATCACTTAAAATACACAAATTTTATCATAAACGATATATCTTGTACATATTCAATTCCCCACTATTAAATACAAGTTGATTTTGTCATGCTCAGTCTCTTATTTACGAAAATCGCTAACATAGCATTCACCTAGAATCGAATTTAAAGGGGGGGGGGGGGGGATAAAGGAACTTGAAAAGTATTGATCAAGCAAAAACACAAAAAGAAGACAACTGTTTGATTCGGGAGGGGGAATAAGTTCCAACTCCAACATCTTTCAATATTATTTTTTACACTAACTACTAACTTATTACATTAATTACATTCACAAAAAGTGTAAGGATGTCAACTTGAACGAACAATTCCGCAGTAAAAAGGTTATGACTGGGGGGGGGGGGGGGCAAATATTTGATATTTAGATGAACCATGGAAAGAGAAATAAAATGTAAAAAAAAAATAGTAAGATTACTTATAGGGCAAACCTTTACGGCAAGCTCAAATAAACATCTCTTATACACACTGGTCGTTAAAGTTTTATTCAAAATAGAGTCGCTTTCTATATATTAAATTCTTGAAAGACAAGTTGGAAAACTTTCATGTGGTAGATATAATGCAGAATCTTGCATTCAGTGAAGTTAAGTTTTGTTTGTTTGTGGTACATATGCGTGTATGTTTAGGGGGGGGGGGGGGTGTACATGAAAAATGAGTTTGTTTTCCCCTCATCGGAAAGGTCTGAAAAGTTGCAATAGGTCTGCCCCCTTTTTGTGTCCAAAATAAGGTTAATAAATCAATTTTTAATGTGGCTGTGGGCCCCTACACAGACCTGAAACTACCACTCCCCCTTTCATGATTCGCGAATTCGACACTGCGCGCATAATATGAATATCATAACTACATGTAGTTATTTTTGTCTTTACAGACATTGACATTGGAAAAAACGGTCACGGTAGCCTAGTGGTAGAGCGTTTGCTTCGTGATCGGGAGGCCTGGGTTCCATTCTCGTTCGCGGCCACGCATCATACTTAAGACGTAAACAAAGGTAGTGACTGTTCCTTCGCCAAGCGCTCGGCACTAGAAGTGAAAGTCACGGGTCTTTCGGATATGACCTTAAAAACGTAGGTCCTGTGTCACGGTAGGCGCTGGCATGATAAAGAACCCTCACTGCTCAATGGCCTTGAGTGCCGAGTATACGTCTTAATTTGAAGCCATTCACCGGCATACGGTGACGTCTCCATATGAGTAAAAATTTCTCGAGAGGGACGTTAAACAATATAAAATACATTGGAAAAAAATTGAAAGAGGGGGGGTACAGTAAATAATTTCCAACATACACCAAATTTGACAAGCAAAAAAGGGCACATGTCCTTTGCCCAAACACGAAAATCCTATTTCGTATGTGTGTGTGTGTGTGGGGGGGGGGGGGGGGGGTTGTCGAATTTCCTTTGGTACCATTTTTTCCACGGAGGGTATGCACGAATATATCCTTTTACAACAAGAAATTAATTTTTTTTATCTGATTTATGTGTTTGTGTGTGTGTGTTTTCCGTTCTGCGTTTTAGCAACACCCAGAAAAATTCAGGTAATAAAGATCAGTATGAACATAATGAGAAAGTGTCTGATATTTTAACCCAAGCTTTATGGGCGTTGAATAATGCAAAGTATGATTACTGCAAAGAACTTGTAATTGCATGAAGCCAATGAGATTTCTCTAAAACGTAATAAGCTGGTTAAAATGGCCGATACATCTCCTGGTGTCTGGAGCACAGTAAACAAGAGGCCCATGGGCCACATCGCTCACCTGAGTAACTTGGGTGATGCAGATCTTTTTAAAGATTTGTTCTATATATAATTTCTATGTAAAACTTGGATTCCCTATTGTAGCCCCGCCCTACCCTTGGGGGTCATGATGTTAATAATTTAATATCTACACTACCCAAGGAACATAAGTGACTGGTTTCAAAGAAGATTTCTAAAGATTTGTTCTATATATTTCTATGTAATTTTTTTTACCCCCGGGGGTCATGATTTTAACAATTTAATATCTACACTACAGTGGTTCTTGAGAAGAAGATTTTTAAAGATTTGTTCTATATATTTCTATGTAAAACTTGGATTCCCTTTTGTGGCCCCGCCCTACCCCCGGGGGTCATGATTTTAACAATTTAATATCTACACTTTTTAAAGATGCTTCCACATAAGTTTCAGCTTTCCTGGCCCACTGGTTCTCTATATATTTCTATGTAAAACTTGGATTCCCTATTGTGGCCCCGCCCTACCCCCGGGGGTTGATTTTAACAATTTAATATCTACACTACCCAAGGATGCTTCCAAATAAGTTTCAGCTTTCCTGGCCCACTGGTTCTTGAGAAGAAGATTTTTAAAGATTTGTTCTATATATTTCTATAAAAAACTTGGATTCCCTATTGTGGCCCCGCCCTACCCCCGGGGGTCATGATTTTCACAATTTAATATATACACTACCCAAGGATGCTTCCAAATAAGTTTCAGCTTTCCTGGCCCACTGGTTCTTGAGAAGAAGATTTTTAAAGATTTGTTCTATATATTTCTATATAAAACTTGGATTCCCTATTGTGGCCCCGCCCTATCCCCGGGGGTCATGATTTTAACAATTTAATATCTACACTACCCAAGGATGCTTCCACAGAAGTTTCAGCTTTCCTGGCCCACTGGTTCTTGAGAAGAAGATTTTTAAAGATTTGTTCTATATATTTCTATGTAAAACTTGGATTCCCTTTGTGGCCCCGCCCTACCCCCGGGGGTCATGATTTTAACAATTTAATATCTACAAGAACTTTCAGCTTTTCTGGCCTAATTTTTAAAGATTTGTTCTATATATTTCTATAAAAAACTTGGATTCCCTATTGAATGATTTTAACAATTTAATATCTACACTACCCAAGGATGCTTCCACAGAAGTTTCAGCTTTCCTGGCCCACTGGTTCTTGAGAAGAAGATTTTTAAAGATTTGTTCTATGTTCTATATATTTCTATGTAAAACTTGGATTCCCTATTGTGGCCCCGCCCTTCATGATTTTAACAATTTAATGGATGCTTCCACATAAGTTTCAGCTTTTCTGGCCTAGTGGTTCTTGAGAAGAAGATTTTTAAAGATTTGTTCTATATATTTCTATGTAAAACTTGGATTCCCTAATTCATGATTTTAACAATTTAATATCTACACTACCCAAGGATGCTTCCACATAAGTTTCAGCTTTCCTGGCCCACTGGTTCTTGAGAAGAAGATTTTTAAAGATTTGTTCTATATATTTCTATGTAAAACTTGGATTCCCTATTGTGGCCCCGCCCTACCCCCGGGGGTCATGATTTTAACAATTTAATATCTACACTACCCCAGGATGCTTCCACATAAGTTTCAGCTTTTCTGGCCTAGTGGTTCTTGAGAAGAAGATTTTTTTAATACCCTTTTTTTGTCTTTTCTTGATTTTCTCTCTTTGGGAATAAACTTGTCCCTTCATTTTAATAATTTAAATTCCCCTTCACCCAAGGATGTTTTGTACCAAGTTTGGTTAAAATTGGCCCAGTGGTTCTTGAGAAGAAGTTGAAAATGTGAAAAGTTTACAGACGGACGGACGGACGGACGGACGGACAGACGGACAGACGGACAGACGGACGGACGACGGACAACGGGTGATCAGAAAAGCTCACTTGAGCTTTCAGCTCAGGTGAGCTAAAAATTACATTTCTAATCCTCTGGCTGATGATTCTGACAATGAAAAGCGTATTTACAAAGCTGAAAACAAAGCCTTGCGTGAGAAAAAGGAAAAAGAAAAACAGAAAGAAAAGCAAAAAAACAAAGCTAATAACTCTTCTAATGCTAGGAGCTATGCTCCCTTCAATTTTCCTTTTCCCAGGCAGCCATTTCGTGGATCAGCGCCCTTCCAGTTCGGATTCCCGTTCCCCGGAGTTTCGGGACCAAGGTTCCCCTTTGGATGTTTCCATTGTGGAAAAGCAAACCACCAAAGGAAAGATTGCCCTGAGCTTAAACAGAGCAAGTAATACGGAAAGAGAATCTGATCTTGTGGAAGATAAGTATTTAACGGAAAATATTCATTTTGAAAGTTCAAATTTTAGGGAATTTTATGAATACAAAGAGAGTGGCAAAGTTTGTGTTAGAGGTCGATTAAAGGCTCATATTCAATTTTGGAAAAATATTGATACATGCAAATTTATTCTTGATACCATTGAATTTGGTTACAAAATTCCATTTTATTCTTTACCACAGGGTAGATTTCCTAAGAACAATAAGTCTGCTTTACAGGAGGACCAATTTGTACGATCAGGTGCAGTTGAAGATCTACTAGATAATGGTTTGATTTCAGAGGAGCATGAAGTATCCTATTTCAGTTTCAGTGAATTCAGGTGGTAAAAGAAGACTTATTTTAGATTTGAGAGAAGTCAACAAACATATTTGGAAACAATCAGTCAAATACGATGATATAAGAACAGCTTTGCTATATGTAAATAAAAATAGCTGGTGTTTTAAGTTTGATATCACAAGTGCATATCATCATATAGATATTTTTCCAGATCATAGAAAATTTTTAGGATTTTCTTGGAATTTTGATGGCATTACTAGTTATTTTCAGTTCAATGTTTTACCTTTTGGTCTTACCTCTGCACCATATATCTTTACTAACGGGTGAAACACAATAAAGGGAACAGTAAAGTTGCGCTTGGGGGTAAAAAATTAATGTCTTTATTTTGCCCCCAAAATATTTTTTCTAAAAAGTAGAGTATCTCTAGGATCGGGAACATAAACGGTTTTGTGAAATTCAATTTGGAACTCTGTTTTTTACAAGCTGATTATAACCTCATATTCACAGGTTACGGACACTACAAGTGTTGTTTTCTTTAAAATAAATATTGAAATTTGTATATAAACTTCATGTTTTTAACTGCTAACAAACAAACAACATATAAAAATACTAAATATGGACAAAAGTTGGACTAAAAAGGTGGCATTATACTTTAAAATGAAAACAGTTCTTACTTCGTACATTTTTGTTTAAAATGGTACTATTTCAATTTATGTGAACTCTTTAAAACCAATGTAAATAAAGAAAGAACTATTTATAAATAACATTTTTTATGCCTTTGTTGAAATATAAATGCTTCCATTAAAATAGAAAATTTCATTTTTATAAATTCTCTGATAGCTTCATTAAGTTACGGACACTACCAGACCCAAATATTTATGATTGGCTTTAATTGGTTTGTGGTAAAAAAATTTTTTTTTATAAACTTCTGAACTATTAGAAATCAGATTTAAATGATTATTAAATACAAAGTGCATGAAAAATTAGATTTTGTTTCAAATAAAAACAATTTACTTGCATAACTAATGCCAATAGGAAAAAAATCCAGTTTGGGAAATCCCGAAACTTCCTTTTTTCACATAACTATATAACTGAAGTGCAGAAGAAAAGTTCTCGACTTCATTAAAGTTTTATGAAAACTATTAAGAATGTAGGTACACTGATCAACAAAGTCAATTAACCAAATTTAAGGGTTACAGACACTACACAATACTTTAATTTTTCACAGGCTTGAGGATAAAGTTTTTGTTTTTCAGCCCTTTTCCTAACTTTTTTCAGCATTTTATTTCTCATTGCAGTTTCTCCGGATTTTTTTTATTCTTCAGATCTCAACTTCATCTGATAAAAGCATACCATAACCAATATACATTGAATAAAAATATACACGTGTAACTTTATACAGGTGTTACGTGCAAGTAGCAAAGTCAAATCTTGAAGAATAAAGCTTACTAATATTTCTTTAATCTATTTATTTTTTATTCTGTGAAGGATTCTATTTTTCTTCAAACATTAAATATACTATACTTTATCTGAAATTGGTTTAATTTTAGTTGTTTTCTTTTTTGAAATTTTTTGTAGTGTCCGTAACCAAATTACTTCCCCACTGTTTAACATTTTGAATGCAAATTTACTTGCATTTAACACAGTTTAAGATATTACCTATCAGCAACTAGACAATTAAAGCAATATATCCAAAAATAATTGGTTATGTAACTCGATGATAATAACTTTTAACTATCTTTATGTCATTGTGGGTGTCCAGTCATTATTTTAGTACTTGCAATGAAGAAAAAAAACATGATGTAAAAGAATTCCAGCTAATAAACACCTTTTTATCTCTAAATTTAATAATACACTGCTTCAAAGACTTATCTGTAAATTTATGGAGAAAAAGTAAAGATATTTCATTTATCAACTTTTGGTTACGGACACTACACACTCTACAAGTTATTTAAAATAGGATGAAACTTAACCTTAAATAGAGGAATTTCAACAAGATTTTCGTAAATGTAATACCAGTTGACTTAAACAATGAAAAAATAATGACATGCTATTTGACTTAAATCCTAGGATATCAATGGTATCTGCCAATATCAAGGTGATGTAACACCGAGGATCTTGTATATGGAAATGGTGCAATCTGGGTTCCCCAAATTAGTTGCATTATCAAAACTAGGCAGAAAAATAAAGTATATTGATTAACTTGTTAAACAAACCTCTGACCTTTGTGAATAGACTAGCATTGTGTTTTAACACAGCCTGTTTCAAACTGCCTCAAGTACAGGTTACGGACACTACAGGATTTTGTAGTGTCCGTAACCACATTTGTGATGATAACAGCTAGAAAAACAGTGGTGATGATCAGGAAAATTGCAATACATCTCAGCATCTATATGAAATACCTATCTAGAAAATTAGTTAAGATATTTATGGAGCCTTCCTATTTCACATAATTTAAGTTTTTTGTAAAAACTTAATTTTCCATATAAAAACATGATGAAATTTCATTACAATGGTTACATAACCCAACTTTTTCTCTGTAAGTAACAGAGCATTAATACTGTGATTTTAGACAGAAATCTGAAAAAATAAATGATATGGACATTATTTTTATTTGGCATAATGAGAGGGGTAAAATTATGTGAAAAATGTATAACATTGCACCCCTATTATATTTTCTTTCATATCTTCAAAAGTTGTTATTCAATCCTGAAAATTCAAGCACCAAAATAATTTGTAAAATAAAATCTAAAGTCTGATAATGATCATTGGCATGAAAATATATGATATTTAACAATTATTTCAATTGAAAAATGCTGTAATTTCGAAGTGCAACCGCATAACGCTGAAAAAAGTCATTTTTGGGGTATATTTTCTGCATTTACTTAAAATCTGTTAAGGCTAGATCAACAAAATTTTGCACACAAGTCCTTTATAAGGATTCCTATCAATGAATTATGATAAATTGCATGTAAAGAAAATAACATTTCTTAAAATCATGTATAACAATGTAGTATTGCGCCCTATATTGTGTTTCACCCATAAGTTTACTAGGTCATTTATAAACAATTAACCAGAAAGTACAGTTTAGAATTTATTGGGTCTTTACGACCTCAAACATCAATACACTACATATAAATACAAAGCTGTAATATAACATTCTAAACATTCACCGACATTACTATATTTAACAATTTGGCGTCTCGGGGGCTACTCATTCCTTCTTTAACAACTCTTAACACTAGTGAAATAAAAGTCTAAATTGAATCTAATATTGACTTGTCAGTAATAGTAAGGTGAAAACCTGCCTGAGGCTAACACACAATGATGGCGCTCTGGGCTGATCCCAGGAGTGTAAGTATCCCAACCATGCCCTGGGCTGATCCCAGCAGGCATCAAAGAAACATCAAACCATGCCCGGGGCTGATCCCAGCAGGCATTTGAGAGCGAGAAAACCACGCCCGGGGCTGATCCCAGCAGGCATCTACGACCGAGAAAAACCATGCCCGGGGCTGATCCCAGCAGGCATCTGAGAGCGAGAAACCCATGCCCGGGGCTGATCCCAGCAGGCATCTAAGACCGAGAAAAACCATGCCCGGGGCTGATCCCAGCAGGCATCTGAGAGCGAGAAAACCATGCCCGGGGCTGATCCCAGCAGGCCAGTGGAAACTAAATACTAGTCTAAATCTATAACAATTCAACAACTACCTATATATATGAATTAAAAATGCATGAAAAAAGGTGTAATATATATCATACTAATGAACAAAAAACAAACATAGACTTGGGGGTAAAATTCCCCAGGAATAGACAAGATGAGTAGCCCCGTAGAGAACCAGGGACGTTGAAGGGGATGGAGGGTGGGTAGCTGCAACACAGAGCGTCTAGATGCGAATGGAACAATACAGACTCCCCCTCTAGGCATCAATGCCCCTGGTTACTCTATTCTCATTGGTCAATATCATCTCCCCTGTCTGACCAAAATTCTATAATTAGATATGCTACCCCACAACAGAATTATGCAACAGGAAATGGCGCAGTGAAGTAAAGACCATTTTGATGTATTTGGATGACGGGTTTGGTTGTCATTGTGAGTAGGAAAAAGTTTGTGAAATGTCCAGACAAGTTCATGCAGATACTGTTTCATCAGGATTTGTACCTAAGGCGGAAAAATCTATGTGGGTACCTTGTCAAATAATAGAATTTTTAGGAATATGTCTGAATTGTGAACAGGGCACTATTCACGTCCCTACACGTAGATTAGAAAAAGTTTCAGATACTATTCTAAAAATTGAATACTTTTTGAGTAAAAATTTACCAGTAAAGGTAAGACGTATAGCTAGTCTTGTTGGTCAGATAATTTCAATGTCTATTGTTATTGGTAATATTTCTCAGCTTATGACAAGATCTCTTAGCATTGATATTTTATCTGCAACATCTTGGAACAGTATGATATACTTGTCTGAAGAGAGTTTAAATCAAGTTTTATTTTGGAAGAATACATTAGAAAAAATCAATGACAGAGAAATGAAGTATATTTCAGGTTCTAACCGCATAGTATATACTGACGCCAGTGAGACGGGTTATGGTGGATATTGTGTGCAGACAGGACACGCTGTTTCTCATGGTTTATGGGAAGAAAGTGAGAGGAATAATAGTTCCACATGGAGGGAATTAGTAGCTGTAGAGAGAGTTTTGTTTTCATTGATATCCTTTTTAGAGGGAGAGAATGTTAAATGGTTTACAGACAATACAAATGTTGTAACTATTATAAGAAAGGGGAGTATGAAAAAAGAGTTACAGAAAATAGCAATAAAGATTTTTGAATTATGTTTAATACATAAGATTCACTTAGAAATAGAATGGATTCCCCGAGAGTTGAATGATCAAGCAGATTATTTAAGTCGTATTGTAGATTTTGATGATTGGGGAATAAGCCAAGTTTTATTGGAAGACATTTCTCGAGAATGGGGTCCTTACGACGTAGATTTGTTTGCTTCTGATTATAATGCAAAAGTTGAAGAATTTTGTTCCAGATATTGGAATCCATTTTCATTTGCAGTGGATGCCTTTACGTTAAACTGGACAGGTTGGAATGCTTGGATAGTTCCTCTTATATATTTAATACCTAGAGTGTTAGAGTATTTATTTAAATGTAGGGGATGTGGTATGTTGATAGCTCCTTTTTGGGAATCATCGGCTTTTTGGCCTATTTTAATTTCAGATGTTTTCAAAGCACATATTGTATTATTGTAGATTGGAGAGACCTTCTTGTTGAGAAAGAGTTTTACACATCTGGGTAATTGAAGTCTGGCATTTTTGGCCAAGAAGATTTGAAATTTAGAATGCTTGCAATTTTGTTGGATTTTGGAGAAAATATTTGATTTTCATTTACAGAAATATTTCATGTATTTAGATTGCAAATATTTGCATGGTCCACTTGGCTATTTAGCATAAAAGTTGGCATCAATTTGAATTTGAAATTTTTGTGAGTTTACAGTAAGCATTTATTTTATTTAGATTGCTTTTAATTAATTGCGTATTTTATGCGCAAAGTTTTTGGATTTGAAATTTTAAATTAAATTTGAAGTTGATCGATTGTTTGATCTTTTGCACTTTGTGTGTGCAAGCCATTTGGCTTTGATTTTATTATCAATTTTTGGAAATTGATATAGATGTCGTTTTGACATGATTTCAGATTATCGAAATATAATTTTGTAGATTAAATTATGAATAATACCTTTTTTGGTAATTGAATTCCCATTTTGGGTTCATATTAGTATAATCATAAATATTGATATAAAGTTAGATTGAAAATGTAAAAATTGTGGAAAAGAGAGGATGTAAAAAGAGATAGTATTTAAGGGGGCCGACTATAGTTTCCACTGCGCAATATTTCGCGCATCATAGGAAAATGAAGCCTATTTACTGTTTTAATGCAATTTTTTCGCTTTATTATTAAAATTAAACAAAATTAAGAAATTATAGGTATAAAAATGTAATATTATTACAATTTGATATAACTGGTTATTTAACCAATTTTGCAATTGATAGGAAGTTGACGTCGCTGCAGTGTCTTTTTGACGTTTAATCTGTAGCTCTTACAGAAAGGGTTAATAAAAATATTATTAAAGACAAGAGATGTTTGTAAAACACTTATGCCCCCCTCCCCCCAAATTGGAATTTTTCCAATTCCAAGGGGCAAAACTCTGTCAAAAATGACACGATTGTACCCATAAAAGAATTTGACCTAGATATTCATCTGATAAATCTGTATACTACATTTCATCTCAGCATGTGCACAGTTGTGAAGAAAATGAACGGAAACTGCAAATAATTGGAATTTTTCTAAGTCCAAGGGGTATAACTCTGTCAAAAATGGTGCAATCATGCCTAAACCAGAACATGACCTAGATTTTAATGTGATATATCTGTATAAAAAAATTCATTTCAATATGTACAACGGTTGCAAAGAAAATGAACGGAAACTGCAAACAATTGGAACTTTTCTAAGTCCAAGGGGCATAACTCTGTGAAAACTGGTGCGATCGTACCCAAAACAGAACTTGACCCAGATATTCATGTGATATATCTGCATACAAAATTTCATCTAAGTATGTGCAACGGTTGTTAAGAAAATGAACGGAAACTGCAAATAATTGAAATTTTTCTAAGTCCAAGGGGTATAACTCTGTGAAAACTGGTGCGATCATACCCGAAACAGAACTTGACCTAGATATTCATCTGAAAAATCTGTATACTAAATTTCATCTCAGCATGTGCAACGGTTGCAAAGAAAATGAACGGAAACTGCAAACAATTGGAACTTTTCTAAGTCCAAGGGGCATAACTCTGTCAAAAATGGCGCGATCGTAACCAAAACAGAACTTGACCTAGATATTCATGTGATATATCTGCATACTAAATTTCATCTAAGTATGTGCAACGGTTGTAAAGAAAATGAACGGACACTGCAAATAATGAAATTTTTCTAAGTCCAAGGGGCATAACTCTGTCAAAAATGGTGCGATTGTACCCAAAACAGAACTTGGCCCAGATATTCATGTGATATATCTGTATACCAAATTTCATTTCAGTATGTGCAACGGTTGCGAAGAAAATGAACGGAAACTAAGTGGACCGACAGACCGACGGACCGACAGACCGACAGACCGACCAACAGAAGGGGGGCATAAAAAAGTAATAGACATACGCTCTTGAAATTTAAAACATAGAATTTTTAGAATATCTCCAATATTTTTATAATGTTTTTTGTGAATCCATTGTTTACGTCATATTTTGTAGTACTCTATAAAAATAGTAAAATTTGCTAATTTTTTGCATTTTGAGATGCCCCCTCTGTTAACAAGACGGTAGAATTTTGTGTTTCTTACATATATTGTAAAATATAGTATTACTCATGAAATGTTATAGTTTGAACAAAATGTCTATTGTAGTATTTGTATAATTTGCTTTAAAGTGCTAAAAATTGGCATTTTCCTATATAATCCTATAGTAAATGTACCTGTATTTTGAGACGGTCCCTCAAAAGTACCTGGATGGTAGATTTCCCCCAAACTTTGCATGTACACTGAAGTTAATGTAAGTTATATATGGTATAAAAATGAAGAGTTTCGCTATTGTAGTTTTTAATGTGTTATGTTATTTATCATTATTACTGATTTGGTATCAGGAATGAATGGGTTTTAAAGGAGAATATATAGATGGAAATACAGGACTGGGATATTTCTTCGAATGATAGAAACTTCAAGAGATCAGAAAATGAGCCAGCAAGAGTCACCTGTATCTGTGAAGTGTATTATTTCAATAAAAGTAAGAATCACTATACCAATATCAAGGATTCTTTCCCCTGGTCGTGTGTTCTGCCAGCTATCTATCTGTTCCTTTTCCATGTACTGAAGGCGGCGCTCATGGAAACAAATTTTTACAATGCTCTGAAATAAACAACATAAGGTCCATGAGCCTTGATATAGTCATCTTCTTTGACTTTTTACTTCTTTTGTTACATTTTAATTATATATTATAGGCATGAAGCTTCAGCCCCCTCCCTTTGTTTTCCTAAAAGAACTTTTTACTATTGAAAATGTTCACTGAAATCCCAGTCCCCCCATTTTACTGTAAATCACTTTTTATTCGCAAGAACTTTATTTTCGCGTTATTACGCGAGACAGTATGCTCGTGAAAATTTCATTCTCACGTTTAATAGAAATCCTTAAGATTATATAGAGCAATGAACACAATTCGTGAAAATTTTGTCTCGCTAATAAAGAGTCAATTACTATCTCACGAAAATAAGGTGTCGCGAAAATTAAGTGATCTACAGTATTTCATTAAAGTCTAATAAGGATAATGTAATAGTGTATGATTAATATGACCAAATTGGTACTGAAAGAAGTTGGAATATCCCATGGGCTACAAAGCTCACTTACGTGACGTCTATAGTATACACTTATCCACTGGTTGTGAGTGGGATAGCTCTTTTATCAAACCCGCGACAGGGAACTATTCCCCGAGGGCTTGCCCGAGGGGAATAGTTTCTGTCAAGGGTTTGATGAAAGAGCTATCCCACTCACAACCAGTGGATAAATGTTTTATTATACTGATGTATAATTACAATTTTTGAGGTTTGTGAATTTTTACTACAAGAAAAATCTGACATCATGATGCATCACAATGCTACTAAAGTCATTATGACATCATCAGTAAATAGATTTATCACTGGAAATCAAAATTGGTAGGAAAAATTGCATAAAAATTTTCCTAGGGTGGATAGCAAAAACTATACCCCGGGGTATAGCTTTGCTATGCGTGGACTATCAAAGATAGCTATTTTACCTTCTTAACTTTATATAGGGAACATTTTAACAGAAGTATAATAATTGTTCTTGTTCTTCATCAGATAGTTATTGTTCATCAGTAGATTTTTTTCCTTATATTTTTCTATCTTAACTTCGATCACCTTTTGTAGTCCTACCTAGAGCTGAAATGGATGTTCGAACATTCGCGAATGAAGTTTTTCACGAATATTCCAATGGAAAATTTGTATTCGAATATTCGGTCACATGTTTAGACCCTAGTCGTGGATAAAGCGACAACCCAGATAACACCATTGCATAGCCTATCATTGATAAAGTTAGAGCTGCCATGTTTTCCATTCTGCGCCGGTGTAATGTTGAATATTGACCCCAGTTGAAAATTGAACCGGGGTTCATTTTTCAACGTTGAATACTGAACCAGAGGTGTTTTTTTCTCTGTTGAAAATTGAGACCAAAAGTCGTCGAATTTATACCCGGAGTCATTTTTCAACAGCTTCATCATTTTTTCTTATCCCTGATGACCTCAACAAGTTGAAAATTGACGCTGTTGAATATTGACTCCACCTCAGAGTTTTGAACATTCTTTGAACTGGGAAGTTGTTTTACAGGATTTATCAATATATATTTACATTTCCAATAAATTTCCCCTATGATTCTTTACACCAGAAGTCTCTGTCGAGACTGTAGCTCTACTGGTTTGTACTTATGACAAAGGATGAGAAAAGAAGCCATTGCCATCAGGAATTTCACAGACATTTCTATTTTTAGTAAAAATAGCAAAACTGTTCATCGAAATCAAAAACTGATGCGCTATTTTATGTATCTTAGTGTAGTCTTCTTGTGTGCCAAGTAATACTGAAATCAGACCATAACTGTAGGAGGAGTAGCGTTTTAAAGGAATTTCACAGAAAATTCTATTTTTAGTAACCATGGCAACACCTTTCATCAAAATCAAAAACCGATGGACTATTTTATGTATTTTAGTGTAGTCTGCTTATGTGCCAAGTTATATTGAAATCAGACCAAAAGTGTAGGAGGAGTAGCGTTTTCAAGGAATTTCACAGAAAATTCTATTTTTAGTAACCATTGCAACATCTTTCATCGAAATCAAAAACCGATGCACTATTTTATGTATCTTAGTGTAGTCTACTTGTGTGCCAAGTTATATTGAAATCAAATGAAAACTGTAGGAGGAGTAGCACTTTAAAGGAATTTCAAAGAAAATTCTATTTCTAGTAACTATGGCAACACCTTTCATCGAAATCAAAAACCGATGCACTACTTTATGTATCTTAGTGTAGTCTAATTGTGTGCCAAGTTATATTGAAATCAGATGAAAACTGTAGGAGGAGTAGCATTTTAAAGGAATTTCACAGAGAATTCTATTATTAGTAACCACGGCAACACCGTTCATCGAAATCAAAAACCGATGCACTATTTTATGTATCTTAGTGTAGTCTACTTGTGTGCCAAGTTATATTAAAATCAGACCAAAACTGTAGGAGGAGTAGCGTTTTGAAAAATTGTTTACAGACAGACGGACAGACAGACAGACAGACGGACGGACGACGGACACCTTACTATCGCATAAGCTCTTCTGGTCTCTGACCAGTAGAGCTAAAAAAACGTAGGTAATCAAAGAATATGAAGCTCACCTCGACGAATGTTATCAGTGTAAGTAATGCAAATCTCATGTCATATTTTCTTAATATCTAGTATTTATCCCAACAAAAATATTCTTGCAAGTTGTGTTTAACCCCTTACAGGGCATATACACATTTCTACGCATATAGCGTGAAAAACATGTATAGTGTAAACAAATATTAATTTGTTAATACTGCACATATCAAGGACATCAAGTTCATTGGGATTAATTTGTTCCCAAAACTTTCACATGGTCTCTCGTATGGAAAATATAGATCAGGTAGTGTCCATCCCTAGATGCATCATCCATGCAAGTTTGGTCCAGGTAGGCTTATAGTTACTCAAGGAATGGACCTGCTTCAAAAACTTTAACCTGGTCACTCATCTTGGGAATGGACCTGCTCCAAAAACTTTAACCTAGTCACTAATCTTGAAAATGTAAGTCGGATCCAGCATCTGAAGCAAGTCTGGTAGTGTCCATCCCTAGATGCATCATCCATGCAAGTTTGGTCCAGGTAGGGCTTATAGTTACTTGGGAATGGACCTGCTCCAAAAACTTTAACCTGGTCACTCATCTAGAAAATGTAGGTCACATCCAGCATCCGAAGCAAGTCTGGTAGTGTACATCCCTAGATGCATCATCGTCGAGGTGAGCTGAAAATGCTGTTCATTTTCTCATGAACTACATTAGGTATGTACCATGAATAAGTATGAGTATCTCCATTGTTGCGTCATAATACTGTTCTTGACGTCAAAAAATATAGTGCATACTGTTCTGTTTTAGAAATGACAGTTGAATGGCGTAAATTTAAGGCAAGTCATCAGAAAAATAATGTGAATATAAGAAATGAATTTAATTTTTTGAAGATTCATGAGGTATATGAACTACAATGCTTCACACCGGCTTATTGATCATGAAGTGCTAACACGCTTCATGAAATATGCCGGCGTGACCCCTGCGAGGTGAAATTCATAATTTCAGGAACTTTTATGAATCGTTCATGAACATTCATGATGTGTTCATGACTGGTTCATAAAGATGGTTCATGAACTTTATTCATGAATATATTCATAAAATGTAGTTCATGAGCAAATGATGAATATATATGAATATTGGTAATTTTCATTTTAAAGACAGAAAAAATGTAGAGTTCAAGGTATTATGAATGTTCATGAATTTTCATGAAGACTAAAATAATTGACAAAAATGATTGACAGAAAACACTCAATACTCTCATAATACAACTTTTGCATGCAGATGCAATTGTTGAACAAGCCCCTGGTATAATTTATAGTTAATAACATTCTTTCACCATCTGAAAAAATAAATCATGAAATCATTTCGTGCTTTTATTTGATTTTAATTAAACAAACAGTGCATCACCATTGACAGCATTTTTTTTTTCAAATTCATTACTTGCGTTTCTTCATAATTTAAATTAAACAGTTATATTCATCATAATGTGCTTTAATTAATGTCGTTTTTCATCACACAACTTTGTTCGACCGAATTTTCTCTAACATCAAACTTTAAACAAGTTGTTGGAAAATGAAACATTCTGGAAAATGAACTTTGTGAGCTTCGTAAAAAACGTTTTATATATTTATCAACAACTAAAAAATTATATCACTTGTCTGTACTGTACCATATTATTCCTGGATCGAAACGCTATATATATACATTTCAATTTTGGTGCAGTTAAAATGTCAAAAGTTTCCATTGCTTCGTGCGTAAATGATAGAGCACAGACTGTATGGTTGTAAAGTATCTATGACATAATCCACATTCGTATTTTGTAGTTTTTAGCTCACCTGAGCCGAAGGCTCAAGTGAGCTTTTCTGATCACAATTTGTCCGGCGTCCGTCTGTCTGTCTGTCTGTCTGTTTGTAAACTTTTCACATTTTCGACTTCTTCTCAAGAACCGCTGGGCCAATTTCAACCAAACTTGCAACAAAGTATCCTTGGGTAAAGGGGATTCAAGTTTGTTCAAATGAAGGGCCACGCCCTCATCCAAGGGAAGATAATTGGGAATTAATGAAAATTTGGTGGCATGTTTTAAAAATCTTCTTCTCAAGAACCACTGTGCCAGGAAAGATGAAACTTATGGGGAAACATCCTCAGGTAGTGTAGATTTAAGTTTGTTCAAATCATGACCCCCGGGGGTATATTTATATGGGCGGGGCCAAAATGGCCGACCAAAGTTTTACATAGAAATATATAGGAAAATTCTTTAAACATCTTCTTCTCAAGAAGATCAAAGCTATAATTGATCATATTTATATGGAAGCATCCTCAGTTAGTGTAGATTCAAGTTTGTTCAAATCATGACCCCTGGGGTAGGCGAGGCCAAAATGGCCGACCAACGTTTTACATAGAAATATATAGGAAAATTCTTTAAAAATCTTCTTCTCAAGAATAGCAAAGCCATAATTGATCATATTTATTTGGAAGCATCCTCAGGTAGTGTAGATTCAAGTTTGTTCAAATCATGACCCCCAGGGGAAGGGCGGGGCCAAAATAGCCGACCAAAGTTTTACATAGAAATATATAGGAAAATTCTTTAAAAATCTTCTTCTCAAGAATAGCAAAGCCATAATTGATCATATTTATATGGAAGCATCCTCAGGTAGTGTAGATTCAAGTTTGTTCAAATCATGACCCCCAAGGGGTAGGGCGGGGTCAAAATGGCCAACTAAAGTTTTACATAGAAATATATAGGAAAATTCTTTAAAAATCTTCTTCTCAAGAATGGCAAAGCCATAACTGATCATATTTATATGGAACCTTCCTCAGGTAGTGTAGATTCAAGTTTGTTCAAATCATGACCCCCACAGGTAGGGCGGGGCCAAAATGGCCGACCAAAGTTTTACATAGAAATGTATAGGAAAATTCTTTAAAAATCTTCTCAAGAATAACAAAGCCATAATTGATCATATTTACATGGAAGCATCCTCAAGTTGTGTAGATTTAAGATTTGTTCAAATCATGACCCCCAGGGGTAGGGCGGGTTCAAAATGGCCGACCAAAGTTTTACATAGAAATATATAGGAAACTTCTTTAAACATCTTCTTCTCAAGAATAGCAAAGCCATAATTGATCATATTTATATGGAAGCATCCTCAGGTAGTGTAGATTCAAGTTTGTTCAAATCATGGCCCCCAGGGGTAGGGCGGGGCCAAAATGGCCGACCAAAGTTTTACATAGAAATGTATAGGAAAATTCTTTAAAAATCTTTTTCTCAAGAATAGCAAAGCTATGATTGGTCTTGGGACTACTTTTGGATTTAAGCTTTTCAAGTTTAAACCAATTCTCCTTTTTCCTAGCCACAGTGCTCAGGTGAGCGATGTGGCCCATGGGCCTCTTGTAATTCTCCTATGCGTCTTCACAGCTCAGAATATTCTGTCTGAGGGCGAGAAATTGTTATTATCATGTCATAGGGGGCCGCCATACTTGCTATACGAAACTAAAAGTCAATACATGTATAATTTATGACGTAAAAAAATCGAATTCTTCATTGATAAAACTTATTTTGATATAAAAAAAATTTTATTTTCAGTGAAAAATTATTCAGATAGTGTTTGTAATTTTTTTAAACAGAAATCTTGGAAATTCGAAACTAACGTATTTCTTAGCTCTACCGTACATTTTTGAATAGGGGCGAACTTGAAAACGTGCGAGACGTTGGAAGTGGGAATTTGTAGAGTGGAAGAATCAGTATTTGTGATCGATTATTTGCATAATCACTGTGCCGTTTTCGTATTGCATAATTTTATTTTGATCGGGTTCAATATTCTGTTTATACTAATTATGGTAGCCATGCGGTTTGCCTGGCGTTTTGGCTGTTAAGTTTGGTGATGTTGGCCTCCCTAAGGAGTAAGTTTTATATTGTTTTACTTGAATTTATATCTAACTTGATCATCTGTATCTAACAGTATTATGCAATATATTTTATCATGTTTAAATTCTGCAACTACAATGTTTTGTAAAACCGCGCATTTCCAGCATGCGATAGGCATAGGCCAGTTCAGCTCACATGTTAAAGTTACGCATTTAATTTTGTATGATTGCTTATGATTTTGATATTTTGTCAAATTCTTATTATGCTTTTGTAATTTGTAGTTTTTCACCCTCTCACAAGGTGTGTCCAATAAACAGTACAGTCACTGATCTTTTTAAGAAAATAACAGAATATGAAGGAAGACTATTATATATATATATATAGGATCGATCTACTTCATAACTGGTGAGTGACAAAAAATGGAGGCACTCACTGAGTCAGAAATCTGTCTGTAAATGTTACTGTCTATTTGTAAAATAACAACTAATTAACATGATTAAAGCACATTATGATAAATTAATATGTCTCTTTTTTTAATGCAATTTTTGTCTTTGCTTTGAGTCTGGATCCAACCATATAACACATTAATTATAGACTGAGACTCAAAACATTCATAGGCCTGATTGATCTACAAAATGGCGGTCCAAGAAAATAGGCTTAAATTCCACTCAGAATGCTTTAATTTGGAAGTGTCTCTGATGCAAAATTAAATGAAACTAAAATGCAAGAAAATACAAAAAAGTCTTATGTTTTTCAGTTTTTCTCCTCGACTGGAATTAAAAACTGTTCAATTTCTGGCATTAAAACACAATTTAAAACATGCTGAGGATTAGGATCCCCCTCTCCTTTTGACCAAGTAAGGTTAAACATTCTGCAAAGAGTTGCATTTGAATTGAAATTTTTTATACTTTTACCAGGAATGAACTACATTTCTCATTTACTATGGTTTAATGTGTCAGAATTGTCTATTTTAATTTTTTTAACAAAGATTTTGTTGCCATGGTTGGAAAACAAACAACATTTCTGTGACATCTTTCAAGATGCTGTATTATAAATCATCTACTGTTACTTTTTTAGCATGACTTCATGCATTTTCATGAATAAACATGAATAATAATATTGCATTTTTTGTTTACAAATAAGCAAGAATATTCATGAATGCTAATGGCTCATGAATTTTATTCATTCATGAACATTCCTGAAAAAATTCATCAAATTATTCATGAATAGTTCATGAAGATGCAATGAACTTATTATTGGACATTCTTGAAATGATGAATCTTCATGAATATGACTCTTCATGAATTATTCATGAAAAAAAAATATTCATGAATATTCATCAATTTTCTTTCATGAATAAAAATTCATGATTTGAAAATGTCCAATAATAAGTTCATAGGATCTTCATGAACATTTCATGAACATTTCATGAATAGAATTCATGAAAAATTCAAGGAAATTCATGAATTATTCATGATCGTCTCGCAGGGGGAAGCGCCATAGTTCATAACCTCATGAATCTTCAAAAATCAAATTCATTTCTAAATCTACAATGTATATTTATATTTCGTTTTCAATTTTTCCCTTTTCAAGAATAATAGAAATAAACCTATTAACCCATGTATATATGTACATTTTGATCAGTATACAATTTCAGTTATCTTCAAGCATGACAACTTTACTTTTTGATAATACTTTCTAAAATCCTTAGCATCTACAAATGACTACAAAACTATGAACAAAAATCCTGGAAATCTGGTGTCTAGAAAGTGAGCCCTATATACAGGTGACTCTCGATCTCTCGAAGTTCAAGGGATCGCAAGAAAAGTTCGAGAAATTGAGGGGTTCAAGAGATAGAAAGTAAATAAAATCTGGAATTTTCTGTTCTGATCATCGAAGTTCTACTTTTATAGATACCGGAAGTATATGTAAATAAAGTCAATCATATTTTAAATAAAGTTCAATCGTATTTTACGGGTAATTTACTTGATATCAACAACAATGATCGTATTTCGAAAAAATAAAATGAATTCCTATAGTTTCAATATTTATTTATTCTTCTTTCATGATTACATGAAACCTGTAAACCTTGGTTTTGTTTTCCTGATTATCTCCCCTTGTTTAAGGGTCCCAACCCTTATTTTAGTATAAATGGTAGCCCTTGGGCCAAGGATACCCTGTGACAAATTTGACACTGATTGGCCAAGGGTTTCTTGAGTTATGGCCCATATTCTAAAAAGTTAACGCACACCGCACACCGCACAAATGGCCATAGCATTAGCTCTTTGAGCCTTTGGCTCAGAAGAGCTAACAACTTAAAGGTGATAAATTCTCGAACAGAAATAACATTTTCTTGCACAAGAATAACAACTAATCGAATAGGAATAATATTTCATAGAACAAAAATGACTTAAGAAAAAGAAAAAAAAATAATAAAAAAAACAAAATAACAAGAGGCCCATGGGCCACATCGCTCACCTGAGCACTGCGGCTAGGAACAAGTAGAAATTGGTTAATTATTGAATACAGGTGACTCTCGGTCTCTCGAAGTTCAAGGGACCACAAGAAAAGTTCGAGAGATCGAAGGGTTCGAGATATAGAAAGTAAATAAAATCCGGAATTTTCAGTTCCGATCATCGACCTTCTACTATTATAGATACCAGAAGTTTAAGTAGATAAAGTCATTGCACATTTTCAATCGTATCTTTCAGGTAATTTACTTGATATCACCAACAATGATCGTTTTTTGAATAAATAAAACGAATTCTTAAAGCTTCAGTATTTATTTGTTCTATTTTCATGATTACATGAAACCCGAATAGCAATTGTTGGTTTGCCTATTCCGCGGCTTGATCGGGTCCTTCATCCGTGTTCACCAGATTTTTCTTAATCGGTATTCAGTCCTCGAGGAAGGATTATCCTGTGCAATATTTGCCGTACTGGGCTTATGTAGCCTCTAATAAAAGTTCATAGTCTATGGGAACTTTCTGAAACGAACGTCTATAAATCATTTTCTAAAATTTATGGTCTCGGTTTCATGTCAAAATAAGTTGTGAATTTGTTTGCAATTTACCAATGATAACCAATTAATTATATAAACACTCGAACGACCCACAGGTGTAGTGTCATCTGTGTAAACACCCAATTAACACCTCCATGCCAGCCAAAGCCGTTCAATGTTTTCCAGGTAAGTCCAGGCTGTATTAATTTGGCGTCTATACACACGCAATCAAAACTTCGAGAGATAGAGAGTAAAATTCAATGAAATATGTGTAATGGGACCCACGTTTTGGTTCGAGAGATAGAGAACTTCGAGAGATAGAAGTTCGAGAGATCAGGAGTAAATTTGCTTAGTTATATAGAGGGAAAAAACGGGACCGGAGGTTCACTTCGAGAGATTGAGAACTTCGAGAGATCGGAGTTCGAGCAATCGAGAGTCACCTGTAATTTAAATCCAAAAGTGGTCCCATGACTAATCATGGCTTTGCTACTGTATACAGAGAAAATTTCGCCCCCATTTATTTTCGCCCCTTTCGCCCTTACCTCATTAGGGCGAATTTAAAACGGGGCGAATTCAAAAAATTCAGTATAATTTTTTAAACAAAACTACGATTGGGCGAATAAAAAACGGGGCAGATTTGTTTTACAGTGTGAAAGGGTGAAAATAACACGGGGCGAAAATAACCCTGTATACAGTATTCTTGATAAGATGAAATTTCCTATATATTTCTATGCAAAACTTTGGTCGGCCATTGTGGCCCTGCCCTACCCCCAGGGGTCATGATGTGAAAAAACTTGAATCTACACTACCTGAAGATGCTTCCATATAAATATGATCAATTATGGCTTTGTTATTCTTGAAAAGAAGATTTTTACAGAATTTTCCTATATATTTCTATGTAAAACTTTGGTCGGCCATTGTGGCCCCGCCCTACCCCCAGGGGTCATGATTTGAACAAATTTGAATCTACACCACCTGAAGATGCTTCCTTGTAAATATGATCAATTATGGCTTTGTTATTCTTGAGAAGAAAATTTTTACAGAATTTTCCTATATATTTCTAATATGCAAAACTTTGGTAGGCCATTGTGGCCCCGCCCTACCCCCAGGGGTCATGATTTGAACAAACTTGAATCTACACCACCTGAGGATGCTTCCATATAAATATGACCAATTATGGCTTTGTTATTCTTGAGAAGAAGCTTCCTTTTAATATCAACTTCTAGGTAGAATCAGGGTGATTTTTAAGAAAGTGAATTTTTGTTGATGAACTATCACAAGATACGAAAATTTCCGAGTTCCATTTTTATTGAGAAAGCAGTTTATGATGTAAAAATATACAGTTTTGAATTTTCATGAGGAATGCTTTTTTAGAGTGTACAAAAGTTGTACGTTTTGATGTTACTGACTTTTGAAAAAAAAATGGTAAATTCAAATTTTCTAAAGGGGGGAGGGGATAAGCATCTCTAGCACCCCTCTTTCCCGATGCCTATGGGTTAAATCACACTTATGAAAAACTAGTCATAACTAGAACTGTCCAAACAGGACAAAATAATCCCCGCTGTTTTTTTCAGAAGTGCTAAATCATGAATATTTTATGGATCTAAGAGAAAAGAGGAATGCTAAAAACATTTTTAGTGCAAATGTAATTGCTCATTATATTTTTTATAAATGAAACGAAGGCGAAGCCTAAAAAAAAAATACACTAAATATATGGACCAGACATGAATTATGAAAGTTTTCTGTCAGTGACCTTGAACTTGCATAAATGACCTTATTTCAAAGTCATGGCACAACCTCAGGTCATAAGCAATGTTTGTGTGAAGTAGTAGATTCAAGTTTTTCCATAATTAAGAAAGATATGGACCAGAGACACCAGACACAAATTATAAAATTTTTCTTCCAGTGACCTTGAACTTCCCCAAATGACCTTGACCCAAGGTCACGACAAAACCTTAGGTCAGGAACAATCTTTGTGTGAAATGAGAATTTACCAACTTTATCCATAAGAAAGATATGGACCAGACATGAATTATGAAATTTTTCTTCCAGTGACCTTGAACTTCCCCAAATGACATTGACCCAAGGTTACAACTCATCCTTAGGTCAGGAGGAATTTTCGTGTGAAATGAGAACCTACCAGGTTTATCCATAAGAAAGATAAGGACAGAACAAAAATTATGAAATTTTTCTTCCAGTGACCTTGAACTTCCCCAAATGACCTTGAGTCAAGGTCTTGATACACCCTTAGGTTATGAGCAACCTTTGTGTGAAATTAGAACCGACCAAGTTTATCAATAAGAAAGATATGGACCGGACACGAATTATTAAATTTTTCTACCAGTGACCTTGAACTTCCACAAAGGACCTTGGTTAAAGGTCATGGCACACCCTAAGGTCAGGAGAAATCTTTGTATGAAATTAGAACCTACCAAGTTTATCCATAAGAAAGATATGGACAGGACACAAATTATGAAATTTTTCTTCCATTACCTTGAACTTCCAAAAATGACCTAGGGTCAAGGTCATGACACACCCTTACGTCATGTGCAATCTTTGTGTGAATTTAGAACCTACCAAGTTTATCCATAAGAAAGATATGGATCGGACACTAATTAAGAAATTTTTCTTCCAGTGACCTTGAACTTCCCCAAATGACATTGGGTCAAGGTTACGACACACTCTTAGGTCATGTGCAATTTTTGTGTGAAATTAGAACCTACTAAGTTTATCCATAAGAAAGACATGGACAGGACACAAATTATGAAATTTTTCTTCCAGTGACCTTGAACTTTCCCAAATGACCTTGGGTCAAGGTCATGACACACCCTTAGTTCAAGTGCAATTTTTGTGTGAAATTAAAACCTACTAAGTTTATCCATAAAAAAGATATGGACTGGACACGAATTGCGAAATTTTTCTTCCAGTGACCTTGAACTTCCCTAAATGGCCTTGGATCAAGGTCACGACACACTCTTAGGTCATGTGCAATCTTGGTGTGAAATTAGAACCTTCCAAGTTTATCCATAAGAAAGATATGGACTGGACGCGAATTGCGAAATTTTTCTTCCAGTGACCTTGAACTTCCCCAAATGACCTTGGATCAAGGTCAAGACACACCTTAGATCATGGACAATCTTTGTGTGGAGTAGTAGATTCTAATGTTCCTCCGTAAAAAAGATATGGACCGGACAAGTTTGCACAGACAGCTAAACAGACAGATATAGACAGACACACAGACAGACAGACGGACGAAAAGGACAGATGGACAAGGTGACTCCTATATACCCCCCAAACTTTGTTTGCGGGGGGTATAAAAATGTGTTAAAGCTGTTGAATTTAGAACCGGATTCATGATCAAAATTCCACAACCCAGCTCAGTTTTCAACGGACTAGGGTCTAAATTCAACACCTTTGGTCTCAGTATTCAACGTTGAAAAATGGCCCCGGGTCAATTTTCAACCGGGGTCAAATATCAACATTACACCGGTTGTCAGTATATTGACTTCACGCACATGACATTTTCTTTCGTATTTTAACCAATGAAATAAAGGGAATCCATTCATTTCAATGTTGTTTACTAAAAAGTAGATAGATTTTCCAGTAGTTTAATGATATGATTGGCTCTTGGTGGGAAATTCCTTTATCTATTCTTAGAAAATGAAACTTGTTGATCGCATGCTTTGGGGAAAGTTTGAAAACAAGATGAAGGTCGTGGAGAAGACGCTCGATGGAAATACGCTTTTACAGCAATAGCAAGCAGAAAATAAAAGTTTCATTTGGTGAAATATATCTAAATTAAGCTTCCGATGAAGAATTCTGATGATTTGATTCCATGGACATGAATATTACGTGGGAGCAATAACTTTTCAGAGGACACGTGGATTTAAAAACATTGATGCGCGTCACAAGTTACAAAGGTTAAACCAGAAGTCTCTGTCGAGACTGAAGCTCTACTGGTTTGAACTTATAGCAAAGGAAAAGAAAAGTACTTAAGCAGCTGGGATTTAAAATTTTACAACAGCAATAAATAGAATAATGATCGTTGATAAAGTCTCTTTATGTTCTTACTCCTTAGTGTAGTCTACTTGTGTGCCAAGTTATATTGAAATCAGACCAAAACTGTAGGAGGAGTAGCATTTTGAAACAATTTTACAGTCATTTCTATTTTTAGTAACCACGGCAACACCGTTCATCAAAATTAAAATAAAAATTCGATACACAGAATTATGTATCTTAGTGTATTCTACTTGTGTGCCAAGTTATACTGAAATCAGACCAAAACTGTAGGAGGAGTAGCATTTTGAAAGAATTTCACAGAAATTTCTATTTTAGTAACCACGGCAACACCGTTCATCAAAATCAAAAACCAATACAGAGAATTATGTATCTTAGTGTATTCTACTTGTGTGCCAAGTTATACTGAAATCAGACCATAACTGTAGGAGGAGTAGCATTTTGAAAGAATTTCACAGAAATTTCTATTTTTAGTAACCACAGCAACACCGTTCACCGAAATCAAAAACCGATATACAGAATTATGTATCTTAGTGTATTCTACTTGTGTGCCAAGTTATACTGAAATCAGACCAAAACTGTAGGAGGAAGCATTTTGAAAGAATTTCACAGAAATTTCTATTTTTAGTAACCACGGCAACACCATTCATCGAAATCAAAAACCAATACAGAGAATTATGTATCTTAGTGTAGTCTACTTGTGTGCCAAGTTATACTGAAATCAGACCAAAACTGTAGAAGGAGTAGCATTTTGAAACAATTTTACAGATATTTCTATTTTTAGTAACCACGGCAACACCGTTCATCAAAATCAAAAACCGATATACAGATTTATGTATCTTAGTGTATTCTACTTGTGTGCCAAGTTATACTGAAATCAGACCAAAACTGTAGGAGGAGTAGCATTTTGAAAGAATTTCACAAAAATTTCTATTTTTAGTAACTTCATCGAAATCAAAAACCGATACACAGAATTATGTATCTTAGTGTATTCTATTGTGTGCCAAGTTATACTGAAATCAGACCAAAACTGTAATATTACCACAGAAATTTCTATTTTTAGTAACCACGGCAACACCGTTCATCAATAACTTTTATGTATCTTAGTGTATTCTACTTGTGTGCCAAGTTATATTGAAATTAGACCAAAACTGTAGGAGGAGTAGCATTTTGAAAAATTGTCACAAGTTACAACAGCTCTTCTGTTAAGTAAAAAAAAATCGATACAATTGTGTCAAATGATCGCAAACTGATTGACATTTAAAGTTTATTATTTCTAACTACTGTTTTGAAGACGTTTTGGTTAAAAAAATTACTTTATGGCAGATATATTCAATACTTCACAAGAAAGAAACAGAGCCACAATCGGATTTTTAAACAGATGTCAAAAAAAGGATTTGTAGTAATCATAATTTTATGTTTAAAAATGTGAAAGTATAGCCAGTAGTAACACTGAAGGACTCTTACAATATATAGTAACTGCAAAAATCTACTATGAAATAAATAAGGACATTAAAGTACCAATAATTTCTTATTTTTAATATCTTAAACGTAAAATTTTAGTTTAAAGCTTTTGTATTTTTTTACTGAGTTGAAATATTAAACCAGAAGTCTCTGTCGAGACTGTGGCTCTACTGGTTTATACTTAAAACAAAGGAAGAGGAAGTAGCAGTTAAATTGGGACTTGAAAATTTAAAACAACAATGAATAGAAAAATGATCCTTGTCACTCATCAAAACCAGAAGTCTCTGTCGAGACTGTAGCTCTACTGGTTTGTACTTATAACAGAGGAAGAGAAAAGTAGCATTTTAAAGTATTTCAAAGAAATTTCTATTTTTAGTAACCACGGCAACACCGTTCATCAAAATCAAAAACCGATATATAAATTTTTGTATTTAAGAGTAGTCTACTTTTGTGCCAAGTTGTGTTGAAATCAGATCAAAACTGTAGGAGGAGTAGCATTTTATTGAAATTTCTATTTTTAGTAACAACAGCAACACCGTTCATCAAATCAAAAACCGATTTACAGAATTATGTATCTTAAAGTAGTCTACTTGTGTGCCAAGTTATATTGAAATCAGACCAAAACTGTAGGAGGAGTAGCATTTTGAAAGCATTCATAGAAATTTCTATTTTTAGTAACAACTGCAACATTGTTCATCGAAATCAAAAACCGATACACAGAATTATGTATCTTAGTGTAGTCTACTTGTGTGCAAAGTTGTGTTGAAATCAGACCAAAACTGTAGGAGGAGTAGCATTTTAAAAGTATTTCGCAGAAATTGCTATTTTTAGTAACAATGGCAATACCGTTCATCGAAATCAAAAACCGATGCATAGAATTGTGTATCGTAGTGTAGTCTACTTGTGTGCCAAGTTATATTGAAATCACACAAAAACTGTAGGAGGAGTAGCATTTTGAAAAATTGTTTACAGACAGACAGACGGACTGACGACGGACACATTACTATTGCATAAGCTCTTCTGGTCTCTGACCAGTAGAGCTAAAAAAATTCTTCACAATTTTCTCCTTTTGTTTTTTCTGAAAAAAAGTTATGAAGATTGTTATCAGAAAAGGCAATTATGAAATGGTGATAAGATAATCTGCAGTATATGCAATTTGAGAGAAATTTATAAATCAGCCTGGCACAGCTGGAGCTCCTTATCAGCTCGGCACTTACAGATGCTGGTATCTATAGAATCCCTGGCAGGACAAATTAAGGGTTAATACCCATATTTCATGCATTAAATTGTGTACCCACCAAGCTTTTGATTACAGTAAAAAAAACAGCGCTCACCTGAGCACATCGGGCTTGATAAATCATTTCTACCTGAGGATGATTCCATATAAATATCACTAATCATAGCTTTGAAGTAGAAAAGAGGATTTTAAAAGGTTTCAATATATATATGTAAAACTTGGGATTTTGGCCCTACCCTAGCCCCGGGGGTCATGATTTGAACAAACTTGAATCTACACTACCTGAGGATGATTCCACATGGTTTTATCTTTCCTGGCCCAGTGGTTCTGGAGAAGAAGATTTTTAAAGATTTTTCCTATATATTCCTATGTAAAACTTGGGTCATTTTGGCCCCACCCTTGCCCCAGGGGTCATGATTTGAACAAACTTGAATCTACACTACCTGAGGATGATTCCACTTGAGTTTCATCTTTCTTGTCCTAGTGGTTCTTGAGAAGAAGATTTTTAAAGATTTTTCCTATATATTCCTATGTAAAACTTGGGTCCCATTTTGGCCCCACCCTTGCCCCGGGGGTCATGATTTGAACAAACTTGAATCTACACTACCTGAGGATGATTCCACATGAGTTTCAAAAAGAAGATTTTTAAAGATTTTTCCTATATATTCCTATGTAAAACGTGGCTCGGCCATTTTGGCCCCACCCTTGCCCCGGGGGTCATGATTTGAAACAAACTTGAATCTACACTACCTGAGGATGCTTCCTTATGAGTTTCATATTCTAGAGAAGAAGATTTTTTAAAAATGCCATTAATTTTTAACAAATTCATGATTATCTCCCTTTGGAAAAGGGCGTGGCCCTTCATTTGAAACTTGAGTTAAAGGATACTTTGTGCCAAGTTTGGTTGAAATCGGCCCAGTGGTTCTTGAGAAGAAGATGAAAATGTGAAAAGTTTACGACGACGACGACGACAACGACGACAACAACGACAACGACGACGACGACGACAGACAACGGATTGTGATCAGAAAAGCTCACTTGAGCCTTTGGCTCAGGTGAGCTAAAAATAAACATTTCTCCTCAAACGAAAGCAAATATATAAATATAAGGCAGGTTGTAAACTTTGTCCACATGGTACTATTGGCCTGATAAAAGCACAACATCGAATTTATTTAATCATCTTCAAGCCAAACATTAATCAGCCTCATTTAATGATTTATCTCCGATCTACCCTGATGATGACCGCCATGACACTATCTAAAGTAATAAAAGATTTATATCGTGCACAGAAAATATTCCGGATTAACAATTAGTATCGATTGTTCCGATTTATAAATAATTGCAGAAATCATTTGTGAAAAATATACATTATGCTATATTATACTTTTTTGAGAATGTTGAAATTTAAATAAAGTTTCAATAAATTTACAGGACATTTCCGGAAACAGACCATTTTTTTTTATTAATATAACAGTAAAACATAGCGAGTGTTTTATGCAATTGGAATGCAGTGAACTAATCTAAAGAAGTAACGAGTCTTATAACTGTTGATAAAGATTCTTGTTATTGATTTAGTTTTTTTTTTTTTTGTTTAAAATGGACGTGAGTCTTAATGTACACTGTACATGTCAAACGACTTTGCAGACATTTTTTTTTTACACCTATCATAAATACATAGATATATAGTAATAATCAATAGGATTTGCAAGTACATGAAAGGGCATAATAACTTTTTTTTTTACTTACTGAATGTTCCATACAAATCGAATAATCGTCACGAATATTCGAATATTGATTTTTGGTATTCATTTCAGCTCTAGTCCTACCCTACCCCTGGGGGTCATTATTTAAACAAACTTGAATCGGCCCTACCTCAGAGGTTGCTTCCAATGAAATAAACCCCACCCCCATCCCCCGAGTTGGCGAAAAACACCGGCCCGACGGCAATTTTCAAGTAGATTTCGTCAGAGGCGGATAGTATCTAGAACCATGCTGGACACCATGTCTGGTAGATATTTAAGAAATAAAGTCTGCGTTTTCTTGAATGTTGCACGATAACTTCTAAGGTCGAGAAATGTTGTTTGAAAGATAAAAGCCGAGGTGTTAGCTTAAACATTTATGTTTCAAACAACATTTCGAGACCAAGGAGGTTATCCTGCAACATTCACGACAACAAGGACTTTATTTCTATTCTGCTACATGTAAGATCAATAAAATATGGCTGATCGTTTCCTCTACACGGACATGAATTAGGTCACCATGTCTCCATTCAGGGATTTTTTTAGGGTCTCTTCTGGGGCCAAAATTCGGCCCCATTCCCAATGCTGAAAAGTGCATGTTTTTCCCAAAATTATACCTAAAAATTCCCAATATGGAAATCAAAGGCCTGAAGGGCCATAATGGCTTATGTGCTTGACATGGATGTAAAATGTAAGGAAATGTAGTATACTAGAATATTACTTAGTGTTTTCACCAGAAATTTCTTAATGCAAGGGTGGGGGGTCACTGAATTGACGGCCTGAGGCGTTTCTTGGCAGTTGAGTTTATTTTATCTAAATTCATATTTAAATGAAAAATACAAATTCACTAATGAATTCTTTTTTTTTTTTTTTTTTAGAAAAAAAAGGTAAATAAAAGCTTAATATATATTTTGAACAAATTGTCAATTTTTACTTAAAATTATTCAACAATAAAGTTTTTTATATGAAGAGATCTAATCACGAAAAATTGTTCTATTAAAATGTTCTCTAAAGCCACTGTCTTTTTACTGTTTTATGTATTGTGCTATTTTTGCTATCTACAAATAGGCCCCTAATGACCCTCCTTTATTTTTTTTTTATGTATCTACTCTTGCAGTCATCTTGAAACTTTTTGTTCTCATTATGTAGCACCAAATTCAATGTAATGCTTACTGCATGTAG